>NC_048419.1:15730503-15755187 GCF_013103735.1 Etheostoma cragini | reverse complement strand
TTTACCTTACCTAAAAGAGACACAATAAAATTATGATTAATTAAAATTCACAACACTTTGACAGTTTGTCAATTATTCTGCATGTAGCTTTTTGTCAAAGCTGTTGGACACTGGAAAAGTTTTCTTTCTTTTTCTGCCTCCCTTTGCTGTCTTGTCTTCACCCCTAAAATTCCCTTTTTGACCGTTGATTCATAATGATTGTATTATATATTTATGATAGCCGACAGGCAAACAGCTTTGACAGGACCTGTATATGGAAGCCTAACAAAGCCTATGATAACTGTCACAACTAACCATTATTTAACTCTGGTTAATTTAACTCAGCTCTTCCACTGTTTAAACAAAGAAACCTAACTGCCAAAAACAACCTTTTAGCTTTTTAAACTAATTTATTTTGACGTTTCCTTGTTTGTTTTGGCAGAGCATGCTTTGTGATGTGCATATTCCTATAGTACTCTTGAAAAAAGGTTAAACCGTCTTTCTTGAGCAAGAGTTTAGTTTAATTTGACTTTTATTGAAATTCTTAACACAATTTAAATTTAAGCACTACTATACTGTAAAACATTTAACAAGATATGTTCGTCATAAATCAGCTCTCATGACAAACACACACACACACACACACACACACACACACACACACACACACACACACACACACAGAGGCTGTTGCTTGTGATAGATATATAAAATGTGCAACAATAAGATAAAAAAGACAATACAAATCTTTTTGAAACATAGAGTGATTGTTGGTTTTAACATTACCAAAATATGAGATAAACCCCGACATATGGACACAGAGAGTATTTGTTTAACCGTTTTTCTCCGTTAGGAATAAGATAAAATGTAATCTGGGGCCAAATCGTGAATCCATCTTTAGTTTCAGTCTCAACAGAAACTCTCCTAAGCAAATATTGCATGCAAAACACACACACATGCCCACATACATGCACACATGCACGCACGCACACATGCACTGGACACACTGAACAATCACTCAACCAAATCCATGTAAAATGAGAGCTAGCTTTTCCTTGTCATTGTCGGTGACACACAGCATTTTAACTTAAAGTTTCAGTGAAACACGACACCAGCAGGCTCACAGCTAATTATAAGGCAATACACAGAAACGCAGCAGGTGTTTTCAGATTTCACAGAAAGCCACCAATGCAGTTAAACATTTTAAAAAGAAAAAATGGTATGTTTTACTGAAAAACAGGCTCTAATGTTCATTTAAATAAAAATGGAAGCTTTTTTTAAACGAGACACACTTGCTGGATCAAAGCAGTGCAAAGACATTAAGATAATGTAAATGAACGTCAGCAAAAGGCAAAGCAGAAAGATCAAAATTTGTACACACATCTTCATCTCGGAGTCCTTTTGTGGGGATTCACCCTGTGGTTTCAAACAGTAAAACACAACACAGATAAACTCACGTGTAACCAAAACTAAATTTTATCCTATTTTCCAATTCAATCTGTTCAAACATGAGACCACAGTTCAAACATAGTCTTTCCTGTCATAGCCTCCGCCTGCACTGACGCTGCGCGGGGCAGAGTAGGCCATCCGGGGCGGCTTGTACTGCTTCTCTTTTGGTGGGCAGCTGCTGCACAGCATTGCTCCACCAATCAGGAGCAGGACGGCTGCCCCCCAGCCGATGTAGAGCGATGCACCCAGCTCCCTCTTCTGCTCGTTGATCAGCAAGGGGTTGTAGAAATCCTGGACGAGGACGCTGGCTGTCCAGGAGACGGGGATCAGGACCAAAAGGCCGGCGAGGATAAAGAAGATTCCAGCGATGATCATCACTTTGGCCTTGGATGGCTCGTCATCAATGCAGTTGGTGCACTTGGCGCCGACGATGGAGATCATGACCCCCAGCACCCCAAGTATGATGGAGACAATTGTCATCGCTCTGGAGGCCTGCAGCTCCTGAGGCAAGGCCAGCATTGAGTCGTAGATCTTGCACTGCATCTGGCCAGTGCTCTGGGTGACACAGTTCATCCATAAACCTTCCCAGATGGTCTGAGCAGTGATGATATTGGCTCCGATGAAAGCTGTAACCCTCCACATTGGCAGGGCGCATGTCACTATTGCAATGATAAAACCAAGGACTCCAAGGGCTATGCCCACGATCTCCATGCCCATCGACATGCTGGCACGTCTGATGACCGAACAAAACTTAAATAGTGATTCCGCAGATCGTTGTAAAGATTCTCCTCTGTTGTTCAGGCTTCCTTGAAAAGTCTGAGCACCTGTAGGAGGGTGTGATGAAGCTATGGGATGCTGCCACGGAAACAAGAGCTCCTTTATACCTCAGGGGAGCAAGGCGGAGTCCCCTGTCGATGATGTCAACAGGAGGCCGTCTTCACTAAAAGACAAAACACACCACCTGTGCACATATAGTGGAGGAGGGGAGTTCAGGCAGGCGGGTGAGGAGGGATGTGAATGCAGAGGGTGTGTCTGTGGTTGGTGGTGGAAGTTCACTGGCAAGATGGCTGTCTCTTGAAAAAGGGAAGGAGAAGTTACGTTTAAAATAGTAAAAAAAACAAGTGTGGTTCCTTAAACATAAATACTGACCTATAAATGCAGTAGTTAACAACACAATGGAGAACAGAAAGGTAGCTTCTGTTCTTCGGCCTCTGGCTACTTAGAAAGTGTGTTGTTGGTAAGCATAGTAACATAAACACACACACACACACACACACACACACACACACACACACACAAACACACACACACACACAGGTAACCGGAATTACTGCCCCCAGAGCAAATATGAGCAGAGAGAAAACATGAGAGGCCAATTCAGACACCTTAGGCATACAGACAGCATGATCTTCTCAGTTTCGGTGACACTCTTTACTCTCACCAAATAATTCTTGGAGACACGAGTTTGAGCATACTGTATAAAAGAAAAGAAAAACTCCTGTTGTTCACAGTTTAATTTGTATCCATGTTGAGGACTAGTCAAACAAGCCCGAAAATCTATATTTTAGTGTTTGTCTTTTTTGTCCAGAAAAAAATGAAAGAGACAAGTAGATGCAGTTAGACTTTTATGGCAGTTATACTTGTAATTTGCTGTAAATAAGTAATGAATCTAGACTCGTAATGACTTTTTTGGCAATGCTTTATACGATGAATGCATCATTTTCCAAAAGCTACACAATTCCCTGCAATAAATTCATCAGTGTAATTCTACACTAATCAGGGAGAAGATGGGTATTTTATCTTATTTTCTATTTTCCTTAGGTTATTCAATGATAGCTGATTCAATGTTTTAGTCAAAAACACAAACACATGTCAAAAAATATCCTCACAGATGTACTCACATTGTGAAAGTGGAACCCTTGAATAGTTCTTACAAAGGAATAAAAGCAGCGGCACATATTCACAGACCCTAAGGCTGAACAACAGGGAGGCTCCGTTTATGTAACAACATCAGTTAATGCATTGATAACAGTCATAACCTGTAGGCTATGTGTGTCAGTACTGTTTTGACCGGCCGCTTGTGTTACCAAAACAAGAGCCGAAGCATTACTGAAACAGAAATGTAACTTAAATAATACATTTATATTTTATGATAGTAAATCACAGAAGTTCTTACAAAGAATGCAACAGGTAAAACTAAACACACCCCACACACCTGTTCTGTCCAGTTCTAGAGTTGCAGAAAGCAACTCGGTACATTTACTTAAAGCTACAGTGCGTAGTTTCGGTTTACCCCATGAGGAGTTCTAAGTATGACTTACAAAACTTACAGACCGTCCACATGATACAAGCCTTGCGTGACTGCACACCACCCTCACCACTCCTCCACACAGCTGGTAGTAGCCAAGGACGACACGGAGGCTTCAAAAATACATGATGGACTCTTCAGAAGAGGTAATGATCTTCACTCAATTCTCAGCGTGCGAAAGATGCCGAATGACACCAGTTTCTAAAAACGGCCATACTGAGAAATACAGAGAGAGTTGTGAGCAGTTGATAGTCTTAATAAGCTTTGAAGCAACTCATTTGGCAATGGCTTGAATGTAAGAGAATACTTTAATGCAATAAAGTTACACACTAAATCTTACCATAATGCACTCAAGTACAATTTGGAGGCACCAAATGCTTTACTTTATCATTTCCATTTTCTACAACTTTATACGTCCACTACACATTTCACAGAAGATTCAGATTAATAATGTAATATATTTTCAATTTATAAATTATTTTGTATTATTATGGGTGAAAATAAGACTTCATTGATACCCAAGGAGAAATTCATACGTTACCCCGAGTTTTATTAAATAATTAAAATGTGCTTCACTTTTACCAGCTGCAACATTAAAATCATGTTGACGTTAACTCATGAATAATTATAATCCAATGATAACATATACATTATTTTGAAATGGGTCAGTCTGCATAATTCGTACTTTTAGTTTCGGTACTTTGAGTACGTTTTGATGCTCACTACTTTTTTTTCAGTAGAAATGTGAATGCAGAACTTTATTTTAGTTGCAACATGGCTGTGGTATATTGTACTTTTTCCACCACTGTGTGTTACTATTTGGTTTGGTTCCTTATATTCACAGAGGGGTTAAACAAAACAAAAAACTTAAATTGAAGAAGCTTGTTCAGTGTTCAGAGGAGTGGACATAGGGCATGTGTAGTAATGTTCCTTGTGCAGAATTAACAGGCTGCCCTTTTGTACTCAGAACACACAGAGATAATTTGACTATTCAAAACAGGAAAGAGTTGGTTTCTGTGGTTCAGATACCAACAGAGTCAGACACCAGAAGCGCCCTCTCTTTTAACTGCATCAGAAAAAGTTTTTGGAATAATATGTTCAATTTGTGTACAGTTTATTTCTACAGTATCAAAATCTTACCACTATTTATCTCTCATGCCAAGTATTTAAGCATTTAATGATCCCCCCGATCACCTCATTGCTAAGTTGAACCAGGATAAATTAGGCCCACATATTGTTTCTCATCTTTATTACTAAAGTTGTTTAAATCATTTCAGTTGATCTAAAAACAAAACATTTGCATTCATAGAGTAAACTCAAATCTCATCATTGGGGAACAAGTACAATGTTAACACAACAAAATCCCTGTTATAAAAAAGCATTAACCTTTGTAGACAAAGTCTAAACACAGCCACATGATGTGCTGTGAAATGTGATAGAGATCAAAAATCACCATGCCAAATATTCATTTTACAACTGCTTTTTACAGTCCACTCTGTCCTGTTGACCTTATTTTGGACCCCAAAATGAGCTCCATTTCGATGACTGTAAAAGGTTTCATATCTGTGATTGTGTCTGTATTCTGTTATAATAGCAAGAAACATATTATTCACCCTGCCCTCCCAACCATAACGCCATTTAAAACATTCACAACAGCATCTATATTTGATACACAGTATAATACCTGATATCTGTTCACACTGATCAGCACAACATAAATGTTATAAGCACAAATAATAAATATATGTGGGATAAAGTCTCCAAATTGAACTGACCATGAACCATATGTTACTTATATTACCACATCAGGTCAAAGCTTCTTCAAACTTGTCGTAAACATTACCAATAAACATCTGTATGGAGCTTCCAATCTAGCTCTTAAAAGCAACAACTGCCTTCATTTTACAAACATTCATGGTCCTTAATGTCCACAAACTGGTCTTTTTCTAGTGAATAATTGGTTCCAGTTAAACCAAAGCAAATGATATTTAGCTACTATAGCTGTACACATTTCCTGACAATCTACAAATAAGCAGGATAAAAGTACAAACAGCATGAAAAGGTCACAATTCTTCCTACTCCCACCATCAGTCCTTTCCTCACACGTAGTCTTTCCTGTTGTAGGAGCTTGGAGCATTTGACCTCGGTGTGGGAGAGTATGCTATACGACTCTGGGGGTGCACGCTGTACCTTATTTGTTTCTCTTCCTGTGGAGGGCAACTGCAACAGAGGATTGACCCTCCAATCAGCAGCAGGGCTGCAGCGGCCCATCCCAGATACAGCGCCGCCCCGATCTCCATCTTCTGACCAGAGGGGATGAGTGGACTGTAAAACTCAATTATGATGGTGTGTGCTGACCAGGAAACAGGCACAAGCTGGGTCAGAGCTGCCGTGATGAACGAGCCACCTGAGGCAGCCATGACTCGGGCTTTAACCCCTTCATCCTCGATGCAGTTGGTGCACTTTGCTCCCACCACAGAGATGAGGAGAGCCACCACACCCACGATGATGGAGACGATGGTGAGCGCCCTGGCGGCCTGCAGGTCCTGAGGTAGAGCCAGCATGGAGTCGTAGACCTTACACTGCATCTGCCCCGTGCTCTGGAACACGCAGTTCATCCACAGGCCCTCCCAGTAGACTTGAGCTGTGACAATGTTGGAGCCAATGAAGGCAGAGACCCTCCACATTGGCAAGCTGCAGCTGATCACACTCAGCACCCAGCCGAGCACTGACAGACTGACGCCGACCAGCTCGAGTCCAAAAGACACCATCGTATACTCAGACAAGGAATCAAAAGCTCCTTTATTTCTCCTTCCGTTCCTCTTGGTTCCTTCCTTTTTGTTTTCCCTTTCTTCCCTTGCTTCTTTTGCCTTTTTGATTTTGCCCTTCAAGCTCCTTTTTGGCAACCCTTCTTTCCACAAGCTATGCCTCCTCCTAAAGTTACTACTGCACCTGCTGTTGAATCCAGAAGTTTCGATTCGTCCCAGTGAGCTTTCTCCGCAAACTCTCTCCTGTGTGTACGTGTCCTCTCAGATGTTTTCCTGTTTTCTGCTGCTTTTAAGGAGTTAATGACCCTTATCCATTTACAATTTTATTACCAAGTGGTCAGGCCCTGCATTACATCACTTGTCAAACCAAGCCAATCAGGCGAGTCCTGGGCATTGGCCTCATTTACCACCTGGGTGTGTTGGTGCTTTTTTCAAATGAAAAGGTTTAACCTTTTGCTCATGGTAGTTCTGGGTGTGCCTGCTTTATTGCTGTCAGTAGGTAATGAGTGGCCAAGCAGAGCTTTTTATGTGGTTGATAGGAGACCACATGAGACTGTAACGGATATACAAACATGTATTCTAATAGATGTGTGTGTGTAAATGTGTGCATGTATCCAGTGTGTGTGTGCACATGTTTGCGTAGAGTGGGATTGAGTTTGAGAGAGACTGAGGAAGAGAAAAAAGACCTTTAGCACATTATAAATCCTATAGGGCAGTTCCTGTTGAAAAAAAGGTTGGTTTGGACTGGGTGCTTACTTGGCCTGTGGAATTACTGCTTGTAGAATTTATCAAAACCAAATTGTTACCCAAAATGACTGACAGAAGGACCCCAAACCACTTAAAATGCAACTCCACTGTGTAGCTTACCACTGACTTATACTGTAGGCTACGTCTACATCCAAGGAAGACTACTGTATTTACCTGACAGACAACGCTACAGATTCAGAATGTAATCACAAAATATCACAATGACAATGTGGAGTAATCAGACATTAGTGTCATGGACTCATGGCAGTGCACTACCCACTCGACCTGGCATGAGAGATAATCACCACACATCTGTGTTAATCAACCACCAGAACCGGGCCTTGTGTGTGTGTGTGTGTGTGTGTGTGTGTGTGTGTATGTGCGCGCGCCTGCAGAGAGAGAGAGAGAGACTGTGTTGTCTCGTGTGGGATCATTAATGAATTTAACATTTCAGTAGAGGTGTTAATTTCCATGCAGGTTTAGTGGCTTGACAGTTAACTGTGAAGTATGGATTTGATTTGCGTGGGTGTTTTGACTTAATTAACCCGACCCCGAGGGTAAGTCGGATGAAAATTGATCTGCCTGGTTCAACTCAATTCAAAGATTTTCTTGCATTGCACAGCGCTCTGAAGGAACAATCTCCAAGACTAGGCTACATTACGTTCTACCAGCTCACAGCAATTTAGCTAATACAACAGACCCCTTGCAAACACGTGACCACGACCACAAGACCACGCCATGACGGACGGCAGAATCACCGGAAGAAATACAGTGTAAAATAAATAACACTAAATAATTTGTAATAATAATACTATGCAGATGCACCTGTGGTATTGTACATGTACATACTGGCGATGTAACTGTTCTATGAAATCCATCGGACTAACGTTTCAAAAGACATACGCATAACACAAACACACACACACACGCACAGACACACACGCACACACACACACACACACACACACATAGACGTTCCTGCAATTTATAGATAGATTAAGCTGTTTTCTGTTGTATAGTTTCTGCTTTCGTTTTGTTGCTGTGATACGTCATTTTGTTTACAGCCGCAACAGTTTTTATTTCAGTTTTTATAACACATGCCATCTCGACTGGGTCACACAGTTCATGGGTAATGATAAAAAAACATGTAAAATTTGAGTTAATGACAAACTAGAATATTTGTGGATATATTTCATAAAATAGCCTACTATGTGACTACGACTTCTGTGAACCTTTTCTCTTTCAGCCTCAAAAAAATGGAGCAAACAATCTTTTTTGTTTTTTAAATGTTTGGCAGAATTTATGACACAAACTAGAGTATACATGAAAGTTAAGGACAACAGTGTGATATACATATAACTAAACTGAAACAGGAGACCTATGAAAAGACCAAAACCAACAATATGTATATGTGGACATTTTCCTATAGATCGACTGAGACTTGTCCAAGTGATCGCTGCAGTGCCATTATCACACTCTGACACTTTTATCTTGTATAGGTGTTTACATTATCACACTTGAATATATTAACACGTCTGCTATAGAATGGCTAATTCAGTAACCACGATAAGATAAAGCATAATGAAAGGCAATTCATGGAGAGTATTATCTTTGCATTTCGGAAGGAAACAATTCAAATCATATCTGTTTGTTAATATTATTAAATTCTTTGTTTACATACTGAAGAAAAATCAGATAGTGGAGTCGCTGCATGACAACACTACTAGAGTGTGTTCTCTTAAGCTATTGGGCACAAGTAACAAAATTCATGGCCATAATTTATTAATGTCTTATCTTTTTTCTTTTTTTTAACCAGCCTGACAATTACTGAGTTTCCATTTCATTAAGTTCATTATTCAGTCTCACACTGTGTGACCAACGTGTGAGTTTGATTGGGATTGTTATTTCTGCTCTAACATATCGGTAATTTGTAACGTCCTGCTACCATCACTTTCAGTCGACATGGTCATTATGAAATACTGTATGCCTATTTTTTATTTGCTATTTCTGTTTATCAATGTACAACAATCTGTACGGCTGTGTTGACTTTATTTATGCTTGTTGCTGACAACATCCCTGTTTTTAATCCCCCTCACAAAACTCTAATTTATTAGTTTATGTTTTTCCAAACATGGAACTAGCTGTCAATGACACCAACACCAATTTAAACTGTTGGAAAAACAATTACATGAACAGAACAGAGATAAGACAAAGATTATTTCTGTGTTACCGAAACTTGTTACTTAACTGAACTAGCTTATAAACATTGCAACAACTCCACATGGAAGAGTTTCACTGGATACCTATCTCTCACAACAGTTGATAAATGATTTTCAGTTAGCAGAGGGATTACTCATTTGCTGGTTGTTTGTTGTTAATTCGTGAGAGTATGAGTTCTTCCTTCTCTCCACCTGGAGGTAAAACACACAAATTATGTATCATCATATCTAACTCTTTGACTAACAGGTTTATCTATTTGGTTAACGGCCAAGGGCAATTCAGATACCTGCATAGGTCAGCAACTACTGCCAGAATACTGATTATATACAGTAACCTAAATACAGGAGGAAAGATAGTTATAAAAATACCCTTCCAGTAAGTAATCACACTGTCTTGCTGGAAGAGCTATAAAAAGTCTGAAGCTAAATAGGTTAGATATACAGATATGTTATTTCTTTTTTAATTTGTAACTTGACATGTTTTGTTTCAGTGTTTCAAATGTAAACAGATCACCCTTTAGGAGACTGTTTTTTTGTATGCTTATTTTTGGGGAATTTTCTGCCTCATTTTTGACAGGATAGACGAAGACGTAAAAAAAGGGACAGTGGGAAAATGACATACAGCAAAGGGCCGCAGGTCAAAGTTGAACCTCAACCCACTGCATCGAGGATTAAATCTCTATATATTTGGGTACCTGCTCTACCAACTGAGCTATCTGGGCACCAAAGAGACTGATTTAAGTGTGATTTGGATCTGACCCACTAGCCATTATGTCTTTCCATCAGTCAAAAACATTGGTGGGGGATGAGAGTTAACTGTGGTGTGTAGTTACCAGTTACTCAGCATGAATGTAACACTGTGTTTTTAAAGATATTTTTACCTTAGAAAGGGAGGAATTAAACGATAAGGTATGATATCAACTGTTTTTGATCAATTATCTACCACCTCGTCCGCTCAGGTGCTTTTGAGGTGACAATGGCTCAGTAAGTGTGCTCTCAGTCGAAGAGAGAGAATAATCCAGATGTTTTTGTTCTCTCTCATCTTTCTAATTTTGCCATGTTAACATCAACAATGACCCAAACCTTTTTTATACAGTTTATGTTACTCTCCTGCAGACTTAACCTATGAATTGTTCAAAATAACCTTTCAGTCAAAACATGCTCAAGTGTCTGTGAATTTTTCTGATTAAAGACACACCGTGAAACAAAATATATGAAACAACATTTACGTTTGCCAGAGGGGCAAAATTGCACTGGTTACCATTTACATGAGTGAAAGTTGTGCTACCATAACCATCATATAAACTAAAACACCTCTTCTTCAATCACAATCTGTTGAAATGTCTTTCTGTCAAGATGAGTTAGTGGCAGCATATGTATTATAAATTGTTGCTCTTAGAGGACCTTGTAAACAAACTTAATCTAACTAGCAGAAGCAGCAATGCTTTGCCTTCTGAGAATAGTTCCCAGTATGCATGCGTTTAGAAGATGGTTGTGGCTAGGAGGAGTTACCTCCAGGACCTGTGCTAAGTTAGACAAGCGGTGCATCAGACAGAGTAAGAACATGCACTGAGATGAGAACGGGTATCTATGGATATAGCTAACTCTGGGGGATACGGTGAATAAACTAAAGTCCCAATAAATCGGCATGTTCCTTTAAAGCTCTCTTAACTGATCACAAGCATTTCATTTTGATCTCCCCAAGATTGATGGGGATTTCCACTGGCAGATTTTATCACGTCACTGGTTGGTGGCAATACTGCACTAGATGCGGACTCTCACTCAGTAAGTAATGCGTCCTTTGAAAGAGGTAAAGGAGCCGTGTATTTAATGGCTCCTTAAAGATATATGGACACATTAAAAATATATATTTTGGATATCACTCTGCCTCTCCTTCCTCTTAGTCAGAACTCTTTCAGGGAACATCATAGCACAAGTGTGTACTCCACCAAACACACTTACTGCGTTAAAAGTAGAAGCTGCTGCATCCCTTGGTGAACAGCAGACAAAAGAGACAAACTTCAAAGATTTTATCATATTTCTTTCATGTCAGGATTACAACATTAAAAAGTTGCAATATCCAGACCTGTCAGACACGTTGTATATAGCACTTGCACTAACATTGACTCCTTTTTTCAGCCCTTCCCCACCGCGCCCACACTAGTTTCACATAAACATCTCTTTTCCTGTGATCTTCTCTGAAGAAGAAAACCTTGTTGAACCATGTTCACACTTACAATCAGCCTTCAATCTGATTCACAGAACACACAGACCGAACATAACAGAGCTTCTCTCAAGGTTGACCTTGGCTTTCATTTCACATGGCCTCTACATTTTTTCACTTACTGTAATGAATCTGTTCCCAATAAATTGTAGAAAACGACTGAAGGCACATTCACAGACCTAGACCTGTGTCACATGCCTCGCATGTTGTGTGTTCCCCTATTACAATGGTTTAATTCCAAGTATTTGACAAAGTGTGAGTCAAGGTTTTCCACCCTCTGTGTACACACCAGAGTTAAAGGTCCAATATGTAATATATTAACTGTAGTAAATCCAAAAATGACCCCAGAGTGTCATCAGATAGTAAGGGAACATGCTAAGTTTAAGTTTAATATAAATATGTATATACATATATTGGTACGAAATTTTCGTTCTGTGATGGAATTTCTGTTTGTGTTTTGGTCTGGGTGTTTTGATCAACTGCACAGTTTGACAGCCAGGCCGGGATGCCAGTTATACCTGTAAAAAGGTAAATACTGCACACAGGCCCGTATTAAAATAATGTAGGGCACTTTACCTAAAAGCCCCCTATCTGTGCGTACTTGTGGACCAACTCAACTCTGACAGTTTGGGGATTATTTTACGGATAATATGGGCATGCCTGCACGCAAGTTAGTACAGCCATGAATGCAGCAAACAAACAAATTGGATCAACGGAGATAAAGTGTACCTTACCTAAAAGAATACAGCATGGTTCTAACAGTTGACCAGAGATGTTACAAACCCGTCGTTAACATTGAAGATGTATTTGAAAGAGGCAGACAGCTTAGAGTCCAAAAGGACACTGAGTTGGCTAATTTCCTCCAGAACAGGTAAACATTAGCTTCTGGCTAATTTATCACAGCTACAAGGGACGGCCATTTTATGTCATTTCAACATTTGTATCCTCACATTGATTAATATACAGTGGGGCTTGAAAGTTTGGGCACCCCTGGTAAAAAAATTGTATTAATTTGCATAAGGAAGCCAAGAAAAGATGGAAAAATCTTCAGAAGTCATCAAATGACAGATTAGACATTTGTGTAAAACGTCCCAAAAAAGTTAGATTTCATTTCCATCATTTATACTTTCAAAATAACAGCAAACAAAAACATGGAGTCTGCAAAAGTTTGGGCACCCTGCAGAGTACCTTGTATTTCCCCCTGGCAAATATCACAGCTTTTAAACGCTTCTTGTAGCCAGCCAAGAGACTTTCAGTTCTTGTTTGAGGTATCTTTGCCCATTTGTCCTTAAAAAAAGTCTTCCAGTTCTTTTAGATTTCTCAGCTGTTTGTTATGCACTGCTAGTTTAAGGTCTATCAATAGATATTCAATTATGTTGAGGTCAGGAGATTGTGAAGGCCATGGCAAAACCTTTGCGGTTAGGATCTTAATTTGTAGAAACCATCATCTCTTTAACTTCAGCTTTTTCCCAGATGCCCTTTCTTCTCCAAAATGTACCTTTGCTCATTTGGGCCAAAAAGTTATTTTTTAACCTCATCGGTCCAGAACTTGTTTCCACAATGCATCAGGCTTGTCTATATGTTAATTTGCAAACTTCAAACACTGTTTTTTGTTGTGAGGACGTAGAAGAGGTTTTCTTCTGATGACTCTTCCATGAAGACCGTATTTGTACAAGTATCTCTTTATAGTGAAATGGTGTACCACAACTCCAGTGTCTCTTGCTTTAACTTCCACTGTTCCTGATGACGGCCATTTCTTAATTACATTCCAAACAGAGGATATTAGCATCTGAAAACGCTTTGCCATCTTCTTATAGCCTTCAACTGCTTTGTGAGCGTCAACTATTTTCAATTTCAGTTTTCTAGACAACTGCTTAGAAGAAGCCATGGTGCCGATTGTTGGGGCAAGGTCATATGAGTCTGGGCATCTAAAACCTTCAGATTGACATCACCTGGTCTTTCCACACGATGATTGAGAACAATGCATGACACTGTCAGGTCTCAGCTTTCCAAAGGGGGCAGTGCATGCTATCAACTTAGCAGGGTACCCAAACCTTTGCATTTTTTGTTTTGTTATTTTGAAAGTGGTAATGATGGAAATAAAATCTAACTTTTTTTCATCCTTTCTTGGCATCTTTATGCACATTAATACAAATTTTTACCTGGGGTGCCCAAACTTTCAAGCCCCACTGTACAGTAGTTAAAGTACCCGAGTTGGTTACTTGCAAAAACAATTGTGACCCAACCAGTAAAGTGATCCCGAGTCGTCGTGGCTAACCACGCCATACTGAACTTGCTAACTTTACAGGTGGACCCGGCAAGCGGGCCAAGGTTGTTTACGTGTAAATTGTTTAGCGGCGTTATCCGACAACGGTTAGTTATTTTATGCCAAGAAAAGACAGGACTGTGAGTTTTCAGTGTGTTTAGCGTTTGTTGTTGTAATTCTAAGCCACCAAAGTGTGTTCAGTTGGGTGTAGAGCAAGGCAAGGTAGTGTTATTTGTAGCAGTTCCTTCTGTAATTCTAAGCCCAGGAAGTGTGTCTGTCCATCGGGTGGAGAGGACAGCGAGGTTGTTGTGTTTTCAGTGCTTCCTACTGTAATTCAGACTAGGCACGAGCATGGGTTTTATTGACGGTCAATATTGTCTAACGTTAGCTCTGCTTTGCTGTGAAGTAATGTCCGGCTACATGAGACAAGCGTCTAGCAACAGTGTTCTGGATGATGCGGTCTCAGCCTGGCAACTAACGTGAACTTCAGTCTGGGGAAGAGGGGGCGGGGGAGAGCACACTCTCCAGTATTTTGAATTTGTACTGCAATAACTATTTTAAACACTAGCTGTCAGTATTACATATTGCACCTTTAACAGCACTGAGGATTGCAGAAAGACCTGCTATAAAACTGAATATATATACACTGAAGCATGTTAATGATTGTGCTATTTAAAAGACAACTATTTGTCAAAAAACGGCTCAACGCATGTGACAAAGAGAGGAGACCAAACAAGTTAAAGTGCATATTAATTATTTATTGAAACATGTGGAATCAATGGTTTCAGTAGTGTTTGTGGGTGAGTGAAAGATGTGTGGATAAATGACAATGCAACAGAAAAAGTGAAACAAGCCAAACCTGGAGGTGTGGAGCCAAGGAAGTGGAGAAGGTAGAGACAGAACAATGACACATGACTTGCTCATAGTCTTGGTTGAGGCCTACCCAGATGAGCACCAATTAACTAACAAACCATCCCAAACTGCCAGCTCAGTCAGGAAAGCCAGAGAAGCCAACAGCAGGCCGAAAAGGGAGGGTTTGTATCACATTTAAAATAAGAATTTTAATTTGTGGACACATTCTAATCACATTTTGAGTTGGATTTGTTTTGATTTTAATTTTGGAGTAAGAGATCGACATAGTTGGTAAATGACACAAAGAGATTTGCCAAGAATTGATCAATCAAAGCAGGGTGTTATGCCTTCTTGGCAACACCAGGATTCCAAACTTCCTGCCTGATTACCTGATGGGCTGCAGGTGTGACCAGTGCCATGTGCCCAGTATCTGCAACACCTGAAATGGATGATGGACCTTTTACACAGCAGGCATTTTGACTTGTCAAAGTAGGAAAAGCACAGCTGAAATTGATAACCTAAACAATGGCTCAATTCCATCAAGTGTCCCTGTAAGCCATTTCAGTGAGTCAGCGTGCACAATATAAGGGCCTCTCCTAAGTGGAATGCAGCCATCATGAATGATTTTGAATACTTTCCTACTATGACATGTCAACCTGTCTTCCCTGAAAAAGGTCCATACACTCCCTCTATCACCTCCCCCAATCTGAGAATAGGGATCCACCCCCTGTGCGGTGCTAACAAATCTAACAGACAAACTAACCAATCAAGGCAATGGTAGACCAGCAACTTCTGTTATCCTTCTAAATCAAAAACATTTAATAATCCCTTTAAGGTGCTTGAAAAGTTTTATGCCTTAACCCCCATTTTAATAAGAGGGCACAATCTATTGTATTGTGGAGCTGTAGTGGATTGTTAGAATTTTCTGTCCCTGTTGTTATTATGGAACTCATGAGACTTGTAGGAAGGGCCCGCCCTATGAAACAGCATGATTGCTTGGGGTAAGGCATTGACCTTGAGTGGTTGAGGTTAGGATAGCCCATTGGTCAGGGGATAGGACCTGAACAAATTGGGTTACGTTACCTTGCGTAAGCATGGACGCCAGGCAAATTGTAGTGTGTGAATGCTATTGAAGGGCAGGCCTTTCCTAGAAGTTGCGTGGGTTCCATAATAACGCGTCAAAATTGCAATTCGTTTGCAACAAATGTGTAAAAAAAAGTGAGGTTTTTTTTAGCATAAAGAGGAAGTGTTTTTAGTAAACTTCTTTGTCTTCTATTTTGAAAAATATTCACACAGAAGACCAATAATGTGGGCCTATTTTAGATACAATATACTTAGCAACTAAAACATGATTAGGATTTTTATGTTGATTGTTCAATACTCAAGACTTGTTCAAGAGAAAGAGCATGGTCTTGATTAAATATTGAAAATTTCTAAAGTGACAAGACATTACTTACATTTACTTTATTCACATTTAAATAGAACAACAATCTTTCATGCAGTAAAATTGATAGTTGAACAGGACATTCCAGATCAATTTAGACAAAATCCATAGTTTGAGAAGGTTTAAACAACAAAATCACATAGCACAAGAACATGTTTGGTCCGTCTTGGTTTTTGCCAGAGATATTGTCATTTAAAACAGATGGAGTCCTCTCTCACTGAGGACATTATTCCACACTCTGGCAAAATGGAAAATGGGGGAGGGGGAATTAAGAGGAAAAACAGATAAATGCTCTGTTATTATCAGACTTCGTTAAATAAGGTGCTTATTGTGTGATTTGTCATGCATGTGGTGCTACATGCAAAGGAGGCTCACACATTTTCTTTTGTTAAACTTTATAAGACAGGACGGTTGGGGCAGGGTAAACAGGTTAGGTTGTGGAATTTTGGGGGGTGGACCTAAAAGGCAGGTGCTGATGACAGTGAGCTGTTTTCCTCCATGGCCCCTCCTCTCTCAGAGAGGTCATATTTACCTGTTCTCCTCTCCCATTGAACAAACTTACCTGACTAACAGAGGACTTGCCTCCATCACAGAAGGAAACAAACAGAGAGGAATTCTACAGACCTTTTGAGAGGCCTTTCCAGAGTGAATCAAATCCCATTTGAAGAAACTCAAAAAACCAATCGACTATCCACGATGGTGTCTCCTGGGTTACAAATTCTGGGTGCAGCTCTGGGGATCACCGGCTGGATAGGTGTCATCGTTGTTTGCTTCCTTCCCATGTGGAAGGTCACTGCCTTTATTGGCAGCAACATTGTGACCTCGCAGACTATATGGGAAGGTATTTGGATGAACTGTGTGGTCCAGAGCACAGGCCAGATGCAGTGTAAGGTCTACGACTCCATGCTGGCCCTCAGCTCTGACCTCCAGGCCGCTCGGGCCCTGACCATCATCTCCATCATTGTTGGCATCCTGGCTATCCTGCTCTCCGTTGCTGGGGGGCAGTGCACCAACTGTGTGGAGAATGTGTCATCCAAGACCAAGGTGGCCATTACGGCTGGAGTTATGTTCATCGTAGCAGGGATCCTCTGCCTCGTCCCTGTCTGCTGGACGACCAACACCATCGTCCAGGACTTCTACAATCCGATGTTGACCAGTGCTCAGAAGAGAGAGTTGGGTGCTGCGCTCTACATAGGGTGGGGGGCGGCCGCCTTGATGCTGATCGGAGGGGGGATTCTCTGCTGCAACTGCCCCCCTAAGGAAGAGAGCACCTACAAAACTGCAAGGTACAGCGCTGCCAGATCAGCACCAGCATCTGAGAAAAACTTTGTCTGAAACAGATCTAAGAGTCAGTAAATAGCTTTCACAAAGCAATGTTTACTAGAACAGATGCATGGGTGCTACTGTGAGTGTTGATTTTCAGGACATTACATCAGCAATATGTATTCCTGAGTTTTACTTCCCGTGAGTGTTTGAAAGAAATAAACATCAAGAAAGAGGAAGTTCCATTTTATGTGTTAACACAGTTATTTGTATATGTTTGGTTGTTAATATGAATATTAGTAATGTGTAAGTATTTTCTGAGTAGTATGAATATTCTATAACCAAATTAAAATTATGTATGTGGGTTCCTTTTTATAAACCATTTGTATGAGACTTATATGAGATGATGTGGTAGTAAGACTGTAAATAAATATTTTGTTTAAAAATCATCATCACAAAGCCTGCTTTTTATTTTTACATGCATTCACACAGCAGCTGTGTTCAACATGATTCAAACAGTGGTATGGAAACAGATTAATATATCATTCAAATTCTTATGTTGGTTTAGTATTCACTTAATATTGTATTTACTGTTTTTAATATTCATTTTAGTTTTTACACATATAGTGACACACAAATGTCAAAACAAGGATCCCTTTTAAAACAAAATGCCCTCACAGTGTTTGAGAAACATCTATTGCCTGACTTTCTTGTAAATCAGGTTTAGGTGTGGCAGAAAAAAAGAGGCAAGGTGGTTGAACACTGGTGTTTGTTCAAGCTGTGAGCCTACTACAGTATGAACAGTTTGTACTTTATATAAACTCACAGACTAAACTGTACAAAGCCAGGAAATGATCACATCCATTTCCTTTAATCTTGTAAAGTTACCAACATGTGTTTCCTCTAAGAATCTTTCTCGGACAATTCCATTAAAGTCCCTTACATTAATTGAACAAGCAAACCAGATAATACAATGCGGTGTGTCTGAGACAGTCAGGGTAATCAATTTTAATTGTTTTGTAAATGAAAACTATTTAAGGGATAATTATCTGTTGTTTGTATGGATTGTAGAAGTTTTGTTAAACCTCTTTTTCTTTCATAAACATTTGTTTTCTGATCTGTTTTTAGGTGAATACACTGACCCAAATCCAAAAAGTCTAGGGTTTGCTCCAGGCTTGAACTGTGCAAATGGGTTTGCGTGTGTGTGTGTGTGTGTGGTTGTGTGTGTGTGTGTGTGTGTGTGTGTGTGTATGTGTGTTTGTGTGTGTGTGTGTGTGTGTGTGTGTGTGTGTGTAAGTGTGTAAGTGTGTGTGAGAGCACAGAAATGTTCAGCCATTGTTCCCAGTATCACATTGGCTTGCATGTGAGGGAACAATGAACAGAGAGCCAACAAGGTTTGGGGATATCAAATCTCTGATTTCTCTTTTTGTTTGGGAGCACAGAAATACCCTGAATGTTTTGTTAACTTTTTTTTCTTTCAGAAAGGTTGATTATGTGATCTGTTTTTAGGTGTATGTACTGACCCAAACTCTGAAGTCTAGCGTTTGCTACAGGCTTGAACTGTGCAAATGGATATATGTGTGTTTGTGTGTGTGTGTGTGTGTGTGTGTGTGTGTGTGTGTGTGCGCACAGATGGGGTGTTGAGCCATTGTTCCCAGTCTCACATTTAGGTAACAGAGTTTGAATGTGAGGAAGCAATGAACAGAGCGAGAACAAGGTTTGTGGATATCAAGTCTCAGATTTCTCTTTTTGTCTAAGAGCACAGAAACTCCACCCTGAACGTTTTAACCACAATGGTAAGTAGCTATTTTCTCACAGTGGAAACTCAGGGCATCAGAGCACAGCAAACACTTCTTCAAGCAGGTGTGAGACTGGAGCATATTCGTTCAGAATCTCAAAGTCTTTGAGAAGTAAAAATTTCATTAAGAGCAACCAGTAAGAGGTTGAGTCCTGGCTGCAGTGCTGTCATCATGGTTTCTCAGGGTCTCCAGATCATGGGTGTGCTGCTGGCATTCATCGGCTGGCTGGGCACCATCATCACCTGCGCTATGCCCATGTGGAGAGTCACCAATTTCATTGGGGAAAACATTATCACTGCCCAGGAGGTCTGGGAAGGATTGTGGATGAGCTGTGTGGTGCAGAGCACGGGCCAGATGCAGTGTAAGGTGTATGACTCCATGCTAACTCTATCTCAAAACCTGCAAGCTGCCAGGGCTATGTTGGTCATCTCTGTGATCGTTGGGGTGTTTGGCGTCCTCATGGCTATGGTTGGAGGAAAGTGCACCAACTGTCTGGAGGATGAAGTGGCCAAAGCAAAAGCCTGTATCGTGTCTGGAGTGATCTTTATAATAGCCGCCTTACTTATCTTGATCCCAGTGTCATGGTCAGCTCACGCAGTGATCAGTGACTTTTATAACCCGCTGGTGATTGAGGCTCAGAAGAGAGAGCTTGGACCTGCGCTTTACATTGGCTGGAGCTCTGCCGGGCTGCTGCTGCTGGGGGGAGGCCTGCTGTGCACCAGCTGCCCCCCAAAAGATGTCACAATACCTTACCTACCTGCAAAGTTTGTCTCTGCAAGAACCACATCATCACATGTGGGCTATGTGTGAGTGTTTCATTAAAATGTGTTCATGTTCTCACCAAAATGTTGCACAGGAGGATAGATTTCTTAAAAATGTTGTTGCTAAGGCTGAATGTAAGCAATAAAAAATCATACACATGTATTTGATTGATTAGTAAAAATAATCAGAATTTGAGGTACCTTCTAAACTCAGAAAGCACAGTAAAATACTGTCCTATCAAATGTCTAATGTTTTTTTTTTTCAGAGGAAATGTGTCTCGATCAAATTGACATATGCTGTCAATTTTCAGTTTTCACATGGAAGTGTTTGTCACAGATTAAATATTATATTTCGGGCTGAAACCTTTCTGACATGACTCTGTTTTTATTTGGAACGTAATACCTACAAGTTGCTTTATTCATAAAGACTGAGACTGAATGGAGATGTGCAATACAGATGTGTGCTTCAAATCAGATGTGACATTTTTTTTTGAGTTGACCTAATAATGATTTAATGATCCCTGCTGTACTTCCAATTGCCTTTCAAATGTCAGAAATAAAGCTTCTTTGTACCTACGTTTCTTTCTCATTTTCACTTTGCACAAAACACTGTCATAAAACTGAAACTGAACTTTGTAATAAGGCATTCAGGAATTCAGGGGAGTAGACTCCTGGGAATTCACTGTATCTGCTTGAGATGTTTACCATGGTGTAATCCACTGCTCTTGAATCACGATTTACAGTTTCTGTCTTGAGTAAAATGGACGTCACTGCCAGGGAGAACAGTGTGCAGTGTCTGCTTGGATTCGTGTTGCTAAGGAACTGTTAAATATCTCCAAAGAATGGATATTTACACTTTGCCCAGAAAGAGCACATCTGCCAAGTCTTGTCAAGTTGATATATCCTGAACCTCTTTAATGGTTTACTTTTTGTTTACAGACATTTTCCATTAAACAAGGCTGACAAGGAAAACCAGTGTAAAATATGTCTCCATTTTCATTTTGGCCACTAAGATGAGATCAGGCCAGTGAGTATGTGAATGTAGTGGAAGTATTCAGATCTTATGGGCACATGTAGCTGAATCACAACGTCAAAATGTTCATTTCAAGTAAAAGTTAAAAATGTAATTACTTTTAGGTAAAAGTACAGAAGTTTTCAAATGTTCTTAAAGTATTAAATGCAAATGACTCATTATGTAAAATGGCCACTGCCATGGTTATTTATTATATATTGGGTTGTTCATACTGATGTGTGAATGTGAAAGCAACATTTGAATGTTTAAGCTGCTTTAAAAGGAAATTCATTGTATGTAGTCAATTGAACTTTGTTCATAAAGCCCAATATCAGAAATTACAATGGGCTTTACAATCTGTAGAGCATACTCCTTCTGTGCCCAGACCCGACTGTTAAGTAGTTTAATCTATGACAATGCATCATGTTTAAAATCAAATATTTAAATTATAGCAGTTTAAGTAAGTAGTAAGTAAAAAGTGCAATATTTCCCTGAAATGTAGCATAGCACACTACTCTAACTCTCAAGGGAAGTATCTTAAAGTTCTGCTTAAGCAAAGACAGCAAATATACTTTATGTTCCACCAAAACGGCATAATAAAAAAGAATTGACAAAACGTACTTTTATTGTCTGAATCAAAGACAAAACAACAAAAAATCACAAGTCTTCTTTCTGAAGAGCTTTTGTTGGAAAAAAATATAAATGAAAACAGGACAACATGAATTAATTAATATTAAAATTACAATTCAAAAGAATGAACAGTAGAAGGAAATTAATTAAGCTTCAATTCTAAATCACATTATTATTATTATTATTGTAACATGGCACATACCTAAACCTCTTGTATGTTTCAGAAACAAAAGGCAAGTGTGTAAGTAAAAAAAAGTTAGTCACAAGAAAAATCCCAACTTTATAACCAACAGATTTTGTTCTGTATGCAAAGTCCTGTACTGTTTAAATGGTGCTGCCTCTTATGTACTGTAATGCAGCCATTCAGACAAATTCCTTCCCGGGCGTTGGGGATTTAGGTCCGGAGTACTTTGCCCCATTATAGCGGTCTCCTCCTGACGGGCACTGACAGCAGAGAAGAGCACCACCGATCAGCAGCAGTCCTGATGCTCCCCAGCCCATGTACAAACACGCACCCAGCTCCCTTCTCTGGGAGTCAGGAACAATGGGGTTGTAGAAGTCCTTTATTATAGTATTAGCAGGCAGAGACACGGTCACCAGACACAGAGACCCACTCAGGATGAAGAAAACACCTGCGGAGATGGCCACTCTGGCTTTTGCTGCCTTGTCCCCAACGCAGGTGGTACATTTTCCTCCGACCACAGAGAGCAGCAGGCCGAACAGAGAGAACAGGATGGCGATGACCACCATAGCCCGAGCCGCCTGGAGGTCTGGAGGCAGGGCCAGCAAGGAGTCATAGACTTTGCACTGCATCTGGCCGGTGCTCTGCACCACACAGGTCATCCAAAGTCCCTCCCAGATAGTCTGAGCTACCACAATGTTATTCCCAATGAAGGCAGACACCTTCCACAGTGGCAGCATACAAATCAGTATGTTGCCAATCCATCCAATCACTGCCAGCCCAACGCCCAGAATCTGCAGTCCTAAAGATGCCATTTCTGTTTGGTGGATGCCTTCTCTTTCTTGCTCTGTCTCAGTTCTTCCCTGGGCTGATAACTAAAAGCTCTCCTTTTGCTGTGAAGTTTTATAATACCCTCAGATGCCTCAGAGTAGCCCCCTCCTGTGGGTGGTGCTTTGGCTTCATTGCTCAGATGCTAACATCCATCATGTTGCCTTTGAATTCAGGAGTTTCTCTCGTACAAAGAGGCCCTCTGGTGCCCCAACGGAGCTCTGGGAAAAAAATAGGCTTAAACAGTGTGGTCCAGTCAAAAACTTGCCACAGTTAATGTCTGATGTTGTGGAAACAAAACAAAACAAAACAAAAAAGTGGAAACATTCAAAACCCACTTTATGTATTAGAAGAATAAACTGTAGAATAATAACTTTGTTTCACTAACTGAGCAATCACTGAGTCATAGGCATGGTATAAAAAACATACATAATTATTAATTGTGACATTGATCAAGCAATGTCCCTCTCCTTTTATGAATAGGGTATTTTAATAGATTTCTACTGGGGGGAAGAAGATACCCACGCACACTGTCGCCCAGTGGGTGACCCCCTGTCCTGTCCCAGAGACACCAGCACAAAGGCATTTCAATGTAGTCCTTGGGGAAATGCAGGGTCAAAATAGAGATGACCTTATGGGTTCTTCAAGTCCAGTTTCAGCTGCCTCCGTGGCCTGAGGGTCTCTACACTGAAAGCTTTTGAAGTGACTTCAGCATGTGTGGTGCTCTACAGCACTGCCACTTTTAGAAAAAAAGAGAGCCCTTCATGTGCTACCTGCTATTGTGGATCCCATCACCCACGACCAACCAACGGCACAGCCAGCAGATTGAAGCATTTTTTTTTTGTGTGCAACAAATGTTTATTAAAAATGTCTACCTTCGCTGGGGAAAAGAGAAGTACACAAAAGTTGTAAGTGTACTATGCCAATTTTGCTTAACAAAATAAAGTACTATTTACAGTAATGCCTTCTCATACTCCAGTTGCCCAATCTCTTATTTGATCTTTAGTTTTTGTTTGAGATTTTCCATCCTCAGGTTCCATTTATGTCATGGTTGGTGTTCACTTAGTTGGGAGCTTCTTGGCAAGGCTCACTTTTAAAAATGGACTAGGCGTACTGGAAAAAATAAAACCCTTACAACTATGCTGAAGGCCTTGAGCTGGAGGCCACCGGCCAAGGGGAGGGTTCACGGGCCAATCAGCACAGGTGGAATCACTCAGCTTGATTGTTGGCCTGAGAAAGAAAGAACATGTTAATAAATGCAGACGTCAATAAACTGTAATGTTACACACTTTAAAATGTAAAACAGGAAAATGTTTATATATTTTTGTTAAGCTACATATTTCGGAATGTTGCACCTAGGCAGTGAAGATAAATGTGAAAATACGTCCTTCCACGTCTTATTTCTGCTCATGGTTCAGAT
Source organism: Etheostoma cragini (assembly GCF_013103735.1). Lineage (NCBI taxonomy): Eukaryota > Metazoa > Chordata > Actinopteri > Perciformes > Percidae > Etheostoma > Etheostoma cragini. Next base: position 15,731,037 of record NC_048419.1, on the reverse strand, counting down.
AAAGGACAGACTTGAAAATGCAAAACAGGCCCTTTAAAAAAAAAAAAAAAGCACAAATGTGCCCGAGACATCTCACCATGTTCTTTGTATGCTTAATTTTAACTTTTCAAATGTTACCCATCAAGAGCCCAAAATAATGAAAATAAAAATAAAAGAACATTTTAGATTCACAAATAAAACATGGACACAAATTAGTGATGATGTTTTAGAATTGACACGTACTCTTTATATTTTGATGTGGATCAAAACATTTGATATCTGGACAGCTTGAATCCTCAATTAACCCTTCCCAACTCAAATTGTTAACAACAGGTCCACAGGTGTTTTCAATCTGAACAATTTAGAGCAACCAATCAGGAGAGACCACCGCCTACAACATGGGTATAAAAGCTGCAGGTGAGCACTGAAAACATCAACTTTCTTGCTTTTGCTCCGTGTGAAACAACCATTATGTCATCTGCAGGTCTCCAGATTTTGGGCGTCTTTCTTGGAACCATTGGCTTCCTGGGTGATATCATCATCTGCGCTCTGCCC
>NC_048419.1:15728757-15730403 GCF_013103735.1 Etheostoma cragini | reverse complement strand
TGGCGGCTACTCCGTCAAATATTCTGCCCCACGCACGGCAGCCAGTGGAGGAGCCTATGTTTAAAATGTCTTCATGCTTGTCATACTCTAACTGGACTGAATTATTTTTAAATGTTTTATAATTGTGATAAAGTTTTTCACTTATTTTAATAAAACCTTTTTTAATATGAGCACTAGCTTTTGTGTGGCTTTTTGTTGTTGTTGCAAGTGACAATGGTTTAAGATGGGTAGTTTGGCCCTCAAAGTGTCTTGGGATGAATTCAGCCTAGTTGGGAAGGGGTTTAAAAGCTACAAACTGTAAATGGCAATGACTAGGGACCCTGAGTGACTGACCTTTTGAGTAGGCCTCTTTCCTGGTACATTCTTGTGGCCAAACTTAATCGTACTTTGTAGAAACTAGTTCAGCTGTAAACGTCAACTATTTTTCAACTTAGAAATTTTACCTCACAGAAACCTGCCAACCTCTTCCATCCCAAACGAGTCACTACAACCTGTCGGTCACCAGGGCATAGACTGCCATTGTCTAGGAAATTTGCCCCAACTCACTGTATGACTGGAACAAGCTGCACAGGTGACAGTCTTGCTATGTGCCACGTTCACTAACTATAGCATTACCTCTTCCACGCTGGGGGAAGCTGTACAGATCAAACTACGGTCTGTTACACTACTGTGTATTATATGTAGTTTTTCCTTTTCTTTTTCCTTCAAAATAACATGAGGTGTGGGCTAGGTCCGCATTGCCTAAATGTTGAGTCTAGACTATGAAAAGCCCTATAGTGGGTGGAAAAATTCACTGATCTTCAAAAGAGTTGTCTGAAATTAGCAATGACTATCCACATGCAGTGTTTGCATCTGATGCTGAATGTATTTCACTCATTTATTAAAGTGCTCATTTATTTGACTTACTAAATTGTACAAGCATTGCACAATGGTGGTTGTTGTAACTAGAATGAACAAATCAGTCTACATTATCCTGTACATATACATTGTGCTTGCTCGATGCTTCTTCCACATATAGCTACTATCTCAATATTTTCCACATCTTTTTCCTAAACTGCTCCACAATTCAAAGACATTTAAAGACCTTGAAGTTATTGGGCTGATTTCTAGATTTGTGTTAACCGTTATTGTGGAGTGTTTTATCTTCCAAAGGCCTTTCTCACAGTGTACATTTGGACCTGCTAAAGTAGGATAAGTACAGGTGTTACTAATAACACTAACGATGACACTGGTCTATCCAAGCAATTTAAACAAAAGTCACAAATGTACCTGAGACATTTCTCAATGTTTTGGGTATGCTTTATTTTTAGTCTTCAAATGTCGCAAATCTAGAGAAGAAATAGGAGAAAAACACAAATTAAAAGAACATTTTGAATAAAAAATTATAACCTGGAGATGGGGTGGACAATACAGGGCTAAATTAATAACAGGTGTTTCCCATTAGCATTTCTTTTTCAACAGCCAATCGGGAGAGACCACAGCCTATCATGTGGGTATAATAGCTGCAGGTGAGATCTCAAATCTTTTTTCTTGTTGCTTCTGCTCAGTGTGAGACAAACATTATGTCGTCTGCAGGTCTCCAGATTTTGGGCGTCTTTCTTGGAACCATTGGCTTCCTGGGTGATATCATCATCTGCGCTCTGCCC
>NC_048419.1:15563086-15728657 GCF_013103735.1 Etheostoma cragini | reverse complement strand
TGGCGGCTACTCCGTCAAATATTCTGCCCCACGCACGGCAGCCAGTGGAGGAGCCTATGTTTAAAATGTCTTCATGCTCGTCTTACACTAACTGGACTGAACTCTTTTTAAAAGTTTTATGAGCCTTATGATTTCCAAATGTTTTACTGATTATTTTAATAAAACTTTATGCGCACTAGCTTTTCTATGTGCTTTCTTAAATGTTAAGTGGAGATGACAAAGGTTTATGATGCTGTGGTCAAATTCTTTTGCATTCTTGGCTGAAATCAAACTCGTTGGGTACCACTTTTAAACTCTGTAAATGCGAACAACTAAACAGGAACAACTATGGCAAGGGTCTAAATGGTAGGATAAAATTTCAATGTTCAGTGTGGTATGACTTGCAGGGAAAACGACCCCATTCACTGTTTGCAACTGATTCAGTCATTTGACATGGCAGTCCCACTGAATTGCATATACTACTACACAAGCTCCTGTAGCTGAAATTAAAAGTTGTCGAATTGTGTAAGCAAGTTCAATGCTTACACAATTCGACAACTTTTAATTTCTTATACCAGAAATCTAAAATGTTGAGGAGGTTAATGCAAAGGGGCTGTGATTTAACACTGAGGCAGCGATATAAAATTCAGACATTAATTGTATTTGCACCTGTGCTTTTATATTGTGACATTGTCTTCTTTGGAAATGGCTAGCCTAACTCGTCATATTTTGTTTTTCTAATCTTTTCAAACAAGCTGGCCAAGAAGTAACCTGCCACCTCCTCCTGTAAAACAGGATACTAGATGTAGTTTTGTAACTGTTGGACAGGGCCAGGTGGTTTCACTCTTTGTGCTTAGCGAACTGGCTGCCGGCTGTGGCTTCATATTGAGTGATGTTGATCTTTTCAAGTAACTCTAAGCCAGAAAACCTATTTCTCAAAAGGTCAAGTTATTCCTGTAAGTGGTTTAGAAATTTCTCTCCTGTATTCACGAAGTTTGGGACATGTAGTAGATCTGATTTATCAGCAGTAGGCTACTTTTCTTGAACCAGGATGACATTTCTGCAATATTTTTTTCCCAGTTTTCTAGCTTCTTATCAGCAAATGGTTTTAATTAAAATCAGTGTTAAGCATTCATTGAAAATGTGTTAATGTACTTTACTCTTTCTTTCCATGTATCAATGTGTGTTTCTTCTCTCAAGTGTTTTATTACCCCAAGCTCTGTTCAGGTTTTTTTTTTTTTCTTTTTTTCAAGCATTCATTAAAATCTCAGGATTTAACATAATTCTTACATAAAGCCTGATCTGAGGATATGTGAAAAGTTTGCCTTTTCTGGAAAGGGATACTCCTAGTGCTTTAAACCATTTAAAGGTTCTAAACAGAGCCTTTTGTTTTGGGTCACAAAGCAGCCTTTTGTACATGAGTGCTTGCTCCTCCTACTTCTTCATAGTGAGCAGGAATCAGGATGAACAGAAAACCTGTTCCACCAACTAGAGTCGGAGTCCCCTCCTTATTGTTCTTTCCTCTCACGCCTGCAGCGCAAACCACGCAGCAAACCATAACCACTGCTGCCTTTACAGCCGAGTTGAATTTTATGGTCCAAATTATCTTGGGCTCAACTGAAGGGGGATTTTGTTGCTTTCTTTGACTTGGTGGCAAACTTCAATACATGCCTTGGATTTCTTTTTTAGCAACATGCAGACGCAGCTCATTGGTGTGTGTTTGGCAATCGTTGGCTTTCTTGGCACCATCCTTATCTGTGGACTGCCCATGTGGAAGGTGACAGCCTTTGTTGGAGCAAACATCATCACCGCTCAGGTCTTCTGGGAAGGTTTATGGATGAATTGTGTAATCCAGAGCACTGGTCAATCGCAGTGTAAGGCCTACGACTCCATTTTGGCTCTACCACAGGATTTGCAGGCTTCCAGGGCTCTGATCTGTGTCTCCATTGCTGTCAGCGTGGTGGCCATTGGGCTCACTGTGGTCGGGGCCCGCTGCACCAACTTCTTTAATGGCGACTGGCTCACCAAAGCTAATATTGGCCTTGCCGGAGGTCTGGTGTTTATATTAGCAGGGCTTCTTTGTGTCATTCCTGTCAGCTGGTCCGCTTACAGCATCATTACTGGTTTCTACAACCCCCTGCCCACCTCTGGGAGGAGGGGAGAGCTCGGGGCTTCTATATATGTGGGCTGGGCTTCTGGAGCTCTGCTCATCATCGGTGGAGGGGTGTTGTGTAGCACCTACAGATGCTGAGGATGAGGAGAAGAGAGAGAAAGAGAGTACACAACGCTATAAGTCAAATAGAAGCTGATGTTGAAAATGTGCAGTTAGGACTCTACTGTAAAGGACTCCGCTTCAGCTACTGTTTTTAACATTTGTTTCAACTTTAGTTAAATGCTCTATAGTGACATTTTACAATTAATGTTTCTAAAATATGAAAGTGTGTAGCATATTGAAGTGTTGCACGACCAGAGCTTGCAATGTTTATAGGAAAATATGGATGGATGGAAAAATGTAGTCTGGTTGAGCCGATAGTTGCATAAGGTGACATAAAAAAAATGTTTAATGCAGAGATTTGAGTTCATTGGATGTGTTTTAGTATATGCAGAACACATTATAAATGCTGCAAGAATAGTTAGACCTTTAAATACTTTTTTACTGTGTGGTGAGGAAATGTGTCTTTGTTTGCAACAAGACAGCATCATTTATTTTGGGAATATTAGAGACATCTGACATCTGTATCTTAACAAAAAAAAAATAAATCCACCCTGTATATTTGTATTTTTGTAGAGAAGTTCTGCAATTTGTTTTGCGCATTGCAAGTTACAAAAATTACTTGCATTAAAATAAGATTTTCTCCAACGATGTATAATATAATGCCCAAAGAAGAAAAAAATATGTTATTTTGAGATTCTCTGTGCTCCAACAACAACAGTAATTTCAGTGTGCATAAAAGCCTGAAAAAACTTGATTTGGTCAGGTGTGTTTGACTACTCTCTAATATTTACAGATTGCCCAAGTTGCCTCTCTCTGGACCACGTTTGCATATCTCTCGTAATCTTTGTGTCATCTGATTAACGTAACAGCAAAACAACAGTTGACGAGAGCAGCATACTCTACTACAGCAGAAACAAGATGAGAAAGGCTCTTTCTGGAGTCTGGTTTTCGGTTATTGCTGCACAACTGAATATTCTTTTAAATGGGAGGACAGGGCAGGCAGATGGGGGGGTCTGGCATTGGATCTGATGGGTGTTTTAGGATTCTGGTACGAATCTACCACATTGATTCACCCTCCTTGGAGGGAGACATTGTCAACTGTAGTGTAAGAAATGTATTTCAGTTTTGACTGCAAAACAACAAAAATAGAGGGAAAGGCTAAATTTACCTTTACCTTTTGAAATGACCGTTAAATAAGGTTTTCCAGTTGCTTTAAGAGGTGTGTAAAATCAAGAACACACATATTTCCTCTGCTTTTGGTGGTAAAATTGAAGCAGTAGCTAACAGCAGATTGCACTCTCAAAGAACAGTGCATGGTAGGTTCAAAGTTCAACATTTGTTGCAATCATTAGACATTGGCATTGGAGCTATGAAAAAGGTTTCTGCTGAAAATTGGCCATGGTCTGCGTAAAATTATTTAATGTGTGAATGCCACATTAGAGAGTCTATGTGTATATAATTTAATACACATCTTAAAATAGATAATTTTTTCTGAAAATTTCTGACTTTGATGGCTACTAGTGCAAGTATCAAATAAGACGACTTACTAGCACACTGCTTTAACCATAATGGTCTCAATCATTTTTCTGCAACCAACAACTTATATTGTCCCTAAGTTGTTTGTTGTTTGCAGAAAAATGATTGAGACCATCATGGTTAAAGCAGTTTGTCAGCAAAATGTCTGCTTTGATATTTGCACTTGCTCTGGTTTCAGCCAGCTGGTCAGCAGAAAGAGAGACCATCTGAAGAGAGAGGTGGGCTCCTCCATCTAAACAGGCTAGGCCTCCTCTGGGTTGCTCCTACTCCACAGTGCTTAGATTTGTTTAGTCTGTGTGGAGGAGTGAACCCCACCTTCCTCCTACTCCTACATGCCGTACAGCACCAACACTAAATACAGCGACGCTGCATGGCCACTCCAAGGTCTGATGTCATAGGACAAACACTTTGATGATTTTTGACCATGCTATGATAGTAGGATGGTAGAACACGTAGCCCTATAGAGCAGGAGCATGACTCTCTTAATAAATCTCAGAGTGGGCTGTATAATCAGTCTCAGGGGACACAACCAGGAGCAAGGGTTTGTTGGCCATAATCTGTTTAAAAATAAAATAAAAACCTAACTGTGGTCAATGATTGTTTCTGTTTACATGGTAATTAATACTAATTTTCTTAATACCTTAATACCTTTTTTTGGGATCAATAACGTTTGATATCTGGGTTCTGGGCTGTAGCCGGCTGGTTGACAAGTCATTACAAACTAATGCTGTGCAGGCAAACATTGTTCAAACCCACAACACCTTATTCTAGTGGAGATTACAAACATACCAAACATGTCAGTCAAAATTTTGGGGAAAGGTGTACAAAAGTCATCTAGAACATTTTCGTTTGATGGAATAGTGCAGCTATGAAATGAATAGAGTCTCATGTTTGAACATTATAAACTTCATAACTTTGACAGAAAACAGAACAAGATAATACACTATATTTATATGTATACATATCATACTATCAGTGTAAAATATTATTTCAAAAACTTAAAAGCTACTTATGGGGAAATGAAGGACTTGATTTTTCTATTTTGCCAAATGTGCAATACTTTCCAGGACTTTTTAATATGTGCAAATGTAGCATTATGCAGCATATTTATTATTCCTAACTTTTATACGATGCAAAACAGTAGCCTATATGTAGCATACTGTATCATAGCATTTTTAGCATTGTTAACTTAATTCTTGTATTCAAAGGTGCCCCGCTACACGTATTTCATTACTTTGTGGTGATGTCTGAAGTTCTGTAACATTTTGTGGAAAAAATGCCTTGGTTACCTTGTTTCAAGCCGTGGTAACCTCAAGATCTGAAGCAAGAGCAGTCGTCGTCATGGCCATCATCGCCGGGGTATTTGGGATCCTTCTTGGCGTGGTAGGGGGAAAATGCACCAACTTCCTGGAATCATCTTCATCATTGCAGGCCTCTTGGTGCTTATCCCAGTCTGCTTGGCCGCAAACGCCATCATTTGTGAGTTCTACAACCCGATCATGACCAGTGCTGAGAGGAGGGAGCTGGGGGATCTCGCTCTACATCGGCTGGGGCGCCGCGGTGCTGCTGGTCCTGGTGGTCCTGGTGGGGGCCTCCTCTACAGTTCCTGTCTCCCCAACGATGGGAATGACTATGATGTGAAGTATGCCAGTGCTGGCTCTTAGCACAGCAGCAATGCCTACATTTATATCTTCTTCTGGAAGTAGAACCAGGACAGTTTTTTGGAAAGAGATAAGAAAAAGAGTTTATGAAAACGTCACCTTTGACCTGTGGAGAAGAGTCCACCATAATAATATATAATGTGGTTAAAGTGTATAGGAACTTTTGCAGTGTGAATGTGTAAAATAAGAATGTGTATTTGTCTTTTTAATGCATCTTATAGTCTGTAAATATTAAGTGTTTTTGTATTTACACCATAATGGACACTTTGACACAGTTTTCCTTGTTTTGGTTTGTTTATTAGTCCTACACTCACACATCCCACTATGACTATGTGAGATTCAGAACATGACTGCTTTATATTAAAACCATATCTTATGTAAAATTGGCCCGTGTTACTGTTTTGTGTCCAAACCTGATACTCCTTTTTTCCATCAAACTACAACATTTGTGATTAAGTTACCGACTCACAAAAACACAATTTTGTTCAGATTTGTTTGGTTGATGTTTTTCTTTGTATACCATTCAAATTCAAGTCATTTGTAAGACACATATTTGTGAGCATGTGAGACAACATTTCTCTTGAGTCCTTTTCCATCTCATCACTGTTTATTTTTTCAAAGAGTAGAACAGTAACGACGATGACGTGTGCCAAAAAACTTGCTTAGCAGCAGATCTGGTTGTTCAAGTGTTGATGAGAAAGAATCCTTACAAACAGGTTGTGTGATAATGTGTGCTTCCGGCCAAAGAAATGTTGCTAAATAAACAGACTGAATGGTAACTGCATGTTGTATTCCCTCTTTTTATCCTATAAAACTGATCAGGTTTGTAAACGTTTGCACAAGTGTCTTGTGTCATTTAAACATAAGTATAGAACAATGTAAAAATGTTGAAAAAAATGAATAGAGACAAAAAGTATCCCTTTGTACTTTACGAGGACAGCAGCATTAAAGATTATTTTGAGCCTGATTCAAAGGTAAGGTTGTGTGTGTGTGTGTGTGTGTGTGTGTGTGCGTGTGTGTGTGCGTGTGTGTGTGTATGTTTGTTTGTGGTAACAGGTTTCTGTGCGGTAGCCGCTGTTAGAATGAAAACTGGTTTTCTCCAGGGTGATTATGTTCCACATCATTCTGCTTTTGGTATACAAATACATTCTGCGTGTACGCATTGTTCACATATTTAAAAGTGTTGCCAGCGGATATGTGTAAACACACACATTGAGCTCACGCAAGTATTTCAACCAAATCCAGCCAGATTCCCACTATTTTAAATTTACAAGCTGTGTTTCAGCAGAAAGATGGTGTTAAAGAATAAAGACAATTAGGCAGCGCTTTATTACTATGCATCTTATAAACATGTTTAAGGTTTAGAGGCCTATCATTTTTTCTGCATTATCCAAAGATTATCCTCTCTGAAATAAGCTTGTCAGACATACACAATAAAGGGAGAGGAAATTATGTCACATTCACATCACTCTCTCTCTCTCTCTCTCTCTCTCTGTGTTTTTATGTCAACCTCCTCCCCTTTATATTTCCATTTAAAGTAGGTGTGGTGCATCCACACCTCACCAGTACTACACAGGCAGATGACAGAAAGAAACAACACTCTCAGGTAGAGAAATAAAGAAAAAGGGGACAAGGAGCAAGAGGGGGGAGGAGAAACAGCAGTAAGGACTACAAAGTAGGAGGGACATTGACAGAGGAAAAGCAGACTGCAAACAAATGAACTGAGGCTGAACAGAGACACACCTGGACTCAACTAAAAACTATTGGAGGCTAGACAGACAACTGAAATAGCCGGACAGGGCTCTGCGTTGCTGGGACAGACACTAGACAGTCACTGCTACTGTGGAAATAGGAGCAATGAGAAAATAGCTGTAGAAAAGCACAAAGATGGAGGCCTATGTAAACAGCAACATCACACGTTGAGAAAGACTGACAAAGAAACGCTCACAGAAAGACTGATGAGAGAGAACCAACCAGGAGGGAAAGCAAAAGAAGCTCCTCAGAAAAGAATAAGCCACCAGAGACGTTTCGAAGGTCTGTGAGGATTTCTCAAGCCCCTTCAGTGTTGATCCCTCCACCTCTACATCATGGCCTCCATGGGGATGCAGCTGCTGGCCAGCGCCCTATGCCTCCTGGGATGGGCAGGGGTCATCTTTAGCTGCATACTGCCCATGTGGCGGGTCTCAGCCTTTGTGGGAACCACCATCATCACCTCCCAAACCATCTGGGAGGGCATCTGGATGAGCTGCGTGGTGGAGAGCACAGGGTTGATCCAGTGTAATCCTTACCATTCTGTCCTTGCTCTCAGTAACTCCCAACAGGCCGCCAGGGCTCTGACCGTCCTTGCCATTGCTACAGGCGGTGTAGGTCTCATTCTGGCCTTCATTGGAGGGAAGTGCACTCGTTTTTTGGATGATAAAGGAGGCGGGGTTAAGGGCAAGATGGCTGTAGCAGCAGGGGCAGTTTTGATTTTCACAGGACTGCTGTGTTTCATTCCCACAGTTTGGGCGTCCGGGTCCGTGGTGAGCGAGTTCTACAGCCTCTCCACAGATGCTCAGCGGAGGGAGATTGGAGCCTGCCTCTACGTCGGCTTGGGAGCGTCAGTCCTGCTTATTCTGGGAGGCGGTTTGTTCATCAGCTCAACATGCCCCCTCGAATCCCATGAAGCAGACAAGAGCCCTTCTGTCCGCTACATGGTTGTCCGCTCCTCCAACGGGTCCACTCAGGCAGGTTCTCAGCGCAGCAGACCAGGACCAGCAATGTCTCAGCCTGTCAGAGCCGTGTTTTCCCGGTCTCAAAGTTATGATGGGGCATCGACAAAGATTCCTCTGTACACAAGGCCTCCCAGAGGCAACTGGCATGATCAAGGCTTCAGGATGGAGTCAGAAAGATCATGGGCACCATCAACAAAGTCTCAGATGAAAAGTCTGGAGTCGACAAAGTCTGAAAACAGTGAGGCGCCGTCTCAGCTGAAAAGTGCAGAAATGGAAGATGTTTATCAGTCAAAGGTGAAAATGACTGAGGATGTGTCCTCAGATCCAGCGCCAAGTACATACTTATAATCTGGACACATACACACACACACACAGTTAGTTAGTTAGTTAGTGATTGTTTACTGATACAAAGTAGTTCATTGTATTAACCATACTTATCTTTTTACTCCACCGTTTAGCTTTGACAAAAGGACAAAAGGGAAAACTTCTGGACTACATTTATTAATATGCAGGACTATAGCAGCTTCAACATGTACTGTGTTCTAAAACTGAACTAAAAACCAAATGCTGTACAACAAATTAAATCCAGGTTCACGTGAAGTTTGCTGTATACTTTTTATCTTAAAAGAATACTGTTGGCAATAAGTTTGACATGTTAATGTGGAGCATTAACTGGTAGCAACTTTTTTTTTTAAATGCACTGAATGAGGATGGATCTGTCCACATTACAATTTTTACCTCAGACTTTTCGCTTGTTTGTTTCTGCTGGACAAACATGAAGCTGAACAAACCAAAAGTAATAAACTCCAATATTTTAGCTTATTTTCCATCCTTACTTTAAATTGATAACATTGCATTTTGTGAATCTATGTACTGTACATGTGTGTCCTCATTGGATGAGTTCTATAGCCATAAAAAACTCCACTTTTTGCACATAAGAAGTTACTTTTTAGATTTCGCTAACTAGGAAATGTGATTTTATGTTTATTTTGTTGTACATATATTAATGACAGATATTTGTATATTTACTTTTCAATAAATTACTATAATTTTATTTGGCATGCCAGTCTTTTTTACTAATATAAATGTGTTGAAAAACATGGTAACATGTCATACATCATAAGCTGCAAAGAGCCTGTAAAGGAAACAACATCCTACTGGACTTTCAGCTTTTGCTATTCAAATGTACAGGTCCAACTGGTTTGACAGAGAGTGTGTTTACCGCAGAGTTGTGCAGGGTTAGAGGAGGGAGACGCAGTGTGTTTGTACAACATTCAGATTCAGTTTCAGTGAATCATGTTTTTGGAACATGTGTTATTTGGGTTTTGCTTATTCAAATGTGCAACAGCATCATTGGCTAGTCATAATTTAATAATGCCAGTTGCCCTAAAGTCTAACTTTAGAGGAGACTTTGTGTAGATACATGAAATAAACATGAATAAAACTACACTGAAGTAAGTCAAAATATTTAAATTAAGTTCAGTGGGTTTTAACAATATTTGGCTGCCCAGCACCAGTAGGCCACTTGAAAAACACTGCCATCCTTTGGTCAGTGGTGCACTCAAACACACCAGACCTTGTCAGATCAAAATAAATGGACTCTTCATCCCTCCATCCATCCATATTATACAAGATATGTTTTAATGTATATAATCTGATTACAAACATATTCAAGACATTTTCAAATAGCAACACCTTTTTATGTAATTGGCATGTATTATCCACCCCCAGCACATTCATCAACAACCACAAGTGTATTTTTCTTGCAAGTCTGTAAGTAACATTGTAATCTCAACCATCTTCTTTTGACAGCCCTATGCCCAAATACTGTATATCTGTGTACACACACACCCACACAAACACACACATTATATATAGTATATTAACAAATACAGCACCTCCATTTTCTTTATGTATTACACTCAAAAATAAGGATTTAGTATGCATACTGTTTAGAGAGTGCTTTATTTCACCACTTTTCCAGTTTGAACGTCACTGACATTTGTGCTCCCTGACCTGTAATACTGTTCATTTAAAAAGGAACACTTGTTTTATAATGAGTAAAGTGAATTATTTTTATATTTTGTATCTTCTAAAGTTGTTTTGTACCTTTGCTGCTGCGATGTTGCATCTACATTGATGTGCAACATGCTAAAGCTTTAGTTTCTTATAGAGGTACACGGCTCCAGATATGTATCCGTCCTCCTGCTGTGACACCGCTCTCTCCCAGTCTTTCACCTCAGCCACCTCTACACAAGTCCAGAGCCCTTCGTCCTCCATCTGCTTGAGCTCACGCTCCAGGGCCGCTTTGTATTCCACATTGTCATGGTTACTTCTGGTTGTCATGCAAATGTAACCACCTAGTGGAAACAGGGGAGAGTGCAGTGGTGTTTTTGAGTGATTCAAACAGTACACTACACTACAGTGAGGAGATACTTCTTTTCAACAAAGAATCTGAACTGCAGTTGAGGCAGCATGAAGCCAAAAAAAACATATTCTCACCTGGTTTGGTGGACTTGCACAACTCTCTGACGACATCAACAGGGACATGACCAACACTCAGTGCTCCAATGATCATAACCACATCAAACACACCTGCACGAGGAAATAGAGGGGAAAGTTGACAGAGTGAAGAAGATAAGTGAGTTTAAACTAATAATAACACTAATGATAAATACTATTTAATAACCATAATATCATGGATGACAAGAGTTTTTTTTCTAAATAAGTTTCTAAAATTGGCTAACCCACCCCAATTGAGGATTGCTTTCTGAATCACAGTGAATGTGTACAAAATTGAAATAATTGAAAGAATTAAATTACCCCACTGGACAGGCAGCGGCCCCTCTCCCAGCAAGAACTGTTTCAGGTCCTGGTACAACCCACTTTCTCTGGCCAACTTCAACATAGCCTCGCTTCCATCGATGCCCATAAAATGTCCAAATCCATGTCTTTTCATCTGTACAGAGACACTTTTGACTGTTTATCGATCTCACTGGTCAATTCAAATAAACGTGGAAACTAAAAACTCATAGTTATTGGATCTGTACCGCTTTAAAAATACAAGAGCAAGAAAGGAAAGGTTTCAAATAAAGGTTTGCATCCAAACAAGTTCATATTTGCAAGGAGAGAAGAGATTAACTGGAAATACTTTACAACACAAACATCCCATTTTAGAGAAAATATAAAAAAAGGTTTCGTTGAATATTAAATTATTTATCACTGCATTAAGACTGTAATTTAGCAGTTGCTCCTTTTGATTCTATTTTCCTATGACTAGAATCCCATAAGTGCATGAGTTTGTTCTCCATCTTGTGAGATTACCCGTTTGGCCGCCAGTCCTGTACCACAGGCCACGTCCAACACTACAGCTGCTTCACGATCACTGCTGAAATGGGAGGAGATGATTTTTGCTGCCAGACTTGGTGCACGGTAGTCCAGAAGAGCCACATCCTACTCAAACAGTTTTTAGCACAAAAAAAGAAGGTGAACATGAGCACAGTAAAGCTACATTTGGCAAAATAAATATAAATAAACAGATTTAAAAAGATACACAGATAGCCACATAATGATATAATAGGACTGCATTATTTTTGCTTAGTACTGTTTATCAATAATGCATGTTCTTCTTAATTTCTGTACATCAATATCATTTAAAGTACATTTCCTATAACTTAACTGGGCAAATGAAATACTTCAAATACTTTACTGATATTGTTTGATTGTACTTCAGTTATCTAACCTGATCATAGTTCTCTGCCCAGGAGTTGTAGAAGTTGACTTTTTCTACTGATGTGGTGCTTTCATGAGCTGATAAGATCGCCGCTTTTACACTTTCAAATGTGTTAGTGACAGCCTCCATTATGTACAAACCTGTTCAAAGAAATAAAGAACAAGACAAAACAGTGAAGTGAGAGTAATAAGAACAGATATCAGAATAGGCAAGCCTCACAGTTTTAAATTGCAAAAGAACAAGAGAGATGCAGTTTGAACATCTGTTCAGCCACTGTGGAGATAAACGTCAAAGGGCAAGAAAACGTTCTAGCCTGTAAATTACAGCGTATAAGAGGAGTATAAAGCTACATCAGATGGCTTTAACATTATCCAATAAATGAACATACGTAGTCACAGTAATGACAGGTACCTGAAAATGGTTGTTCTGATTGTATCAAAGCATAGACATACAATATAATATATCTATGGTATCAAGCGTTTTCCATAGGTGTTTCCCTCCTTTACAATAAACCAGGAAGCAATTGCAGTATGTTGTTTATGGTACACCATTCCCTCAGTAAAGACTGTCAGGGTAAAGAAAGCTTATGGCACATTTTTGTTTTTGCCAAAACATTTTTTACTCTTCACCTGTCTGTGCGTTATGTTACCTTCGTGTTTAATGTTATTGTTTTCAAGCAGTAGCCAGACAAAATATTTTGTACCAAAGGTTCCTATCAGCGCATCTCAGCGTCCCTTTTGGTGCCATGCACAACACAAGCTGCCTGTAAATAAAATATTTCCGACAACCAGTGAATGCGACATTCACGCCTGCAGATGCGCGCTAGCGTCATCCCAGGCTGCTATTCTCATTCCCACCTGTAGAGTGAGAGTCAAAACAAATCTTCTGGAAAGTCCTACCGCTGTTTAGCTCGTAGCTGCCGATTACGTTAGCATAGTTGTATCCTTAGTGGTAGTTGAAATAACCCTAATTAGCTGTAAAGTAAATTCGATGAACAAATCGCCTGTAAATAAAATCTTTCCGACAACCAGTGAATGCGACATTCCCGCGTGCAGATGCGCACTAGCTTTATCCCAGGCTGTTATTCGTGTTCCCACCTGTAGAGTGGGAATCAAAACAAATCTTCTGGAAAGTCCTACTGATGTTTAGCTCGTAGCTGCCGACAACGTTAGCAGAGTTGTATCCTTAGTAGTAGGTGAAATAATAACCATTATTAGCTATAAAGTAAATTCTATACAGTTTGATACATTTAATAATGGAGATCTCTCAAAAGTTCCGCTCTTTGTGCAACTTGTTTTGGCCCGTTTTTGTAGCATAGCTAGCTAGCTGGAAAGCTAACGCTGTCTACTAGTATCAGTTAACGTTAGCTTAGCATTGCACTTCTGAGCCTTGTTGGACGGCAGAAGTTTGAAACTTTACTCGGAGGTAATGGGCCTCTTCTACATTTTATCTGCATGTTGTATTTAACAAAGAAGTAACTGAAATGATTTCTGTTAAACCGCTTTAAACATCGTCTGATTGCTAATTTCCAGATCCAAAAACACTTCACGCTAGTTGCAGTAGCTGTCAGAACGATGGCTTGTATCACTCCAAAAGTTTAAAAGTGTATATTACAATAAAACTGTTTATTGTATTTACTAGGTGCATCCTGCTAATCACTTGTAAAATGTCATGTTTTATCCTGAAAATGCCTACTGTTGAAATACTTGTGTTCTTCTCCACAGGTTTCTTTGACACCAACACCCCGAAAATGTCTATTTTAGGATTGAAGAAGAAACAGCCAAAGACTTTTAAAGTCAAAGTTATCACTATGGATGCGGAAATGGAGTTCAGCTGTGAGGTATGGGTTTATTCAGAAAAGTTTTAAGCCTAAAGGGATGCTTTTATCTATATATCTAGTTATTCGTATGGATGAGTGATCCATGTCCAGGTCAATGTCTAACTATGTATTGTATGAATGCATTTGTATGTGTATCTCCTGTTGGCACACAGCAAATTAACCATATCAGATTCATGGACAAGCTCACTGAAGAATAGTCTACAACATTCTTGCATATTAAATAGTATTTGTTTTGCTGTAATATGTAGACTTTTAAGATGCCTTATATATCAGTTTAGAAGTTCCAGCACCTTTTGCTGTACACTTAGAAAGAATGAGTCAAGAATTCCCTTGCATTTACATATATAACCATTATTTTTTGCCATCTAAGACACATACCTACTGAAAGATGTCATACAATATCAGTCAGGGTTTCCTCCAGGAAATAATCTAGCAGATGTAAACTACCCAGTTCCTGCCGCATCCCGTGTTGTGATTACCGTACTTTAGCTAGAACATGACAGTTATTTTGTTAAATATGTAACATTTTCTGTGTGAAATTGTGCTCCCGCATTTTTCTCGATAGTGTATTAGTGTTTTATTATGTTAGTGAAGGTGGCCCACCTTACCTAAAAAATACAAACAAAAACACACAAGATTTCATTTTCAAGTGATGTTCTGTTCTATACAAAATAGCATGAGTTATTAGTTTAAATTTGTATTGCTTTTAACAGTACAGAAATGGGTATAGAACAGCATCTGCATTCCAACACATTTGCTTTCAGCATCTTAACTCACTGCTCTCTTTATCACTCTCTGTTTGTCTCAGGTTAAGTGGAAAGGTAAAGACCTGTTTGACCTGGTGTCTCGTACCGTTGGTTTGAGGGAGACCTGGTTCTTCGGACTCAGGTACACAGTAAAGGACACCTACGCCTGGCTGAAACCAGAGAAACGGGTGAGTAAAGGAGTGAACCTGTGAAGGTTAAACTGGCTAATGAGGATTCCAAAAACACATACTGTATCTTGAGCAGTATGCTAGATGCCACGTGGTTAAAATGTTTGGACAGTGCTGATGATTTGTACAGTATGTGTTCCAAAACATTTTACAATGTGAGGCTAATCTGGGTTGCAGGGCTGCAATTTACAAAAAAATGTCATTATTGATTATTCAAATAGTTGATTATTTTAAAGTCAAACAATTTAGCAATTCATTCCCTAATTGTTGTGTGTGTCTATTAACTAATTACACAGACACTGATCATGCCATGACATTCAGCCTTTTGGCATTGTCTGGTATAATAACTTTGTTAATGTGCCCTTTTCATCTACTGTTTGTTTCTTTCACCAAGGTCTTGGACCAGGAGGTTCCCAAGGACTCTCCCATAACATTTAATTTCCTGGCGAAATTCTTCCCAGAAAAAGTAGAAGAAGAGCTGGTCCAAGAGATAACTCAGCACCTCTTCTTCTTACAAGTAATATAACCGATAACATTTCTTGTAAATTAACCATTGGCCTAATCAGTTTTGAACTGATTTATTTATTTTATATGTAGGTAGACTTATTCATCCCCATATATTTGAAACCTGAATAGAAATTTTTACTTGGTTCAATACATGTACATACATGTCTTCAAATTATTGTTTAGGTGAAAAAACAGATATTGGATGAAGAGATATTCTGTTCCCCTGAAGCATCTGTTCTGTTGGCATCATATGCTGTCCAGGCCAAGGTAAGAATGCTATGCAAGGTCCCTTACAATCATATGCTTGTCCTACCTCTATCTCAAAACACGTTGTCCATTAAAGTCCACCTATGCAGTTGCTTTAGGCAATCACACTTTAAAATAAAATGTTTTTAATCAGTTTTATGAGAAGAAGCCTATGGGGAACTTTCATGAGGCCAACAAGTATAAAATAAATGTCTCTCTTTTGGTTAATGATTTTTTTCTTTGAAAGAAGATACAGGGCAACATATTTAAATAGCATATGTGATGGTGCAAAAAAATCTGTATTTTATTTTCAGTTAGACTTATACATAACATATGCTTTAAGTTTTGCTAATTTTGCAATAGTAATGTCAACATTTCTTTATTTTTTTCTTCTCTTTTCTCGTTTGCCACTGTCTCCCCCTCAAATCTCAATTACAGTATGGGGACTATGACCCAAACTTTCATAAGCCAGGCTTCCTGGCACAAGATGAGCTTTTGCCAAAAAGAGTAAGTGCACAGTACTATTTGCATATTTGACTCCTGTTCACTAATCTATAATTGTCTTTTTGGTTTGCTTTCTTGTGACATATGTTAACCAATAATTGTGTGCTTTGGTGTGTGCATGCAGAATATAATGTTTTTCCTGTGCTCCTGTGTCTGTGTCACAGGTTTTGATGCAGTACCAAATGACAGCTGACATGTGGGAAGAGAAGATCACAGCTTGGTACGCAGAGCACAGAGGCATTGCCAGGTAGGACTGACCCAGGAGGGCTTTTGAAATACAGCATGTCAAGAGAAATTAACCCCTTTACAAAAGGTTTAGTCCTAGATTCTGTACTTGAAGTGTTATTAATGTATAATGCATAATGCTTTGATTTGCCTTTTTTTTCCTCATTTGTTCATCACCCCATTCAGGGATGAGGCTGAGATGGAATACTTAAAAATTGCTCAGGACCTCGAGATGTACGGAGTCAGCTACTTTGCCATTACTGTGAGTTTAAATGACTCTGCCTTAATGTTACTTCCATTTATGGAACTTTTTGTTGGTAATTTGACAAATGCAACCTTAATCATTAGTGTCATGTTGGTTTACGTGCCTGGATTACATGTCACAATGACAG
Organism: Etheostoma cragini; assembly: GCF_013103735.1. Lineage (NCBI taxonomy): Eukaryota > Metazoa > Chordata > Actinopteri > Perciformes > Percidae > Etheostoma > Etheostoma cragini. The sequence continues at coordinate 15,712,171 of NC_048419.1, read as the reverse complement.
CAAAATAAGAGGGACACAGACCTGTTACTTGGAGTGGATGCTCAGGGTCTTCACATCTACAGCCCCAACAGCAAACTCAACCCGAACAAATCCTTTCCTTGGAGCGGCATCCGCAACATCTCTTACAGCGAAAAAGAGGTAAACGCATGCAGTGGACTTTTTTTTTAGTCAGGACATTCTGCGCTCCCCCCCCCCCCATCCCTGTCACTTTGGAAGAAGTGAAAAATGGGTGTAATATCTCTTGGCATCAACCTTTTTAGTTTAACTGGATGTATTCCACATCCCAAACTATTTTGTTATGAAAGTATGCTTGAATATTTTGTTTTTACTATAGAAGCAATATAGTGTAAAAGACAATACAACTGTCAATGTATACAGCTATTCATGAAACCTACAAAAGTACAGTACAGGATTTTTACTGTAATCAGTTAGCTGAACTGTTGTAAAGGCATCAAAGCTGGGCTATCTGTCAGTAGCGCAGGAAAAGTGAGATTTTTAACTTTCCCATGTTGCAGTTTACAATCAAACCCCTGGATAAGAAGAAAGATGTTTTCAAGTTCTACTCATCTCAACTGCGTGTCAACAAGCTGGTTGGTTTACCTCTTTGTCCGTGTAAATGTTCAACTATAGCAAACTTAGAAGATAGTTATGACAGTTAAGATCATGTTTGTATTGCTTGGGTCTTTAGATCCTACAGTTGTGCATTGGTAACCATGATCTATTCATGAGGAGGAGGAAGGTGGACTCTATTGAAGTACAACAGATGAAGGCTCAAGCGAAAGAGGAGAAGGCCCGCAAGAAGGTCAGCGCTCTCTCAGTTCCACTGGAGCAATTAGAATAACACATTAGACTTGATGTTCAAATTGCATACACTACATATGAAATCTACAGTCATATTTATCATCAATGATCATTGTTCATTTTATTAGCTTTAATTAAGAATCTTGGCCTCTCTTTAGATGGAGCGTCAAATCCTGGCACGGGAAAAACAGATGAGAGAGGAAGCGGAACGTGCAAAAGAAGAGATGGAACGAAGACTTTTCCAGCTGCAGGACGAGGCACGACTGGCTAACGAGGCACTGGTGAGAGCTTCATCTTTGTCATTAGATCATTTTTGAATCTTCCAGACTTTTGGGTGAACTCTTGTTTTGGCAACAAGCTTTACATTCCCGTTGTTAATTGCATAACGTCACAGAGCCTTGAAGTGTTACTATGCATTTTCTCCAGCTGCGATCCGAGGAGACAGCGGACCTGCTAGCAGAGAAGGCCCAGATTGCTGAGGAGGAGGCCAAGCTGTTGGCCCACAAGGCCGCAGAAGCTGAGCAGGACAGGCAGAGGTTCGAGGTCACCGCCATGAAGACCAAGGAGGAGAAAAGACTGATGGAGCAGAAGATGAGGGAGGCAGAGCAGCTTGCTGTCAAACTGGTGGAGCAGTCTGAGAGGAGGTCTAGAATCTTCTTTACTAGTGTTGCATTTTTTTCAAGTTTATTATTATTTTACTTAGAGCTTTTCTTTAATACATTATCTTATTACGACACATCTTATTACATGTAAATAGCATTAACACTATTACTGTCTTCCATCCCACTTGAACGAACAAAACCTCTGGATCCAGGTTAAAGGAGGCAGATCACCTGAAACAGGACCTGACCGAGGCAAAGGATGCTGAGCGGAGAGCCAAACAGAAGCTGCTGGAGATCACAAAAACAACATACCCTGTACGGTGATGGTGCTGATGTTTGTGTGCTATTTGTGGCGCCTTTGTTATTTCTTTTTGTGGATCAATGCAGCTTTCTTGTGTGAAGGTTTTTTTTAAATACCTCTGAAATGTAAATTGAATATCTCTGAAGAAAATTACTGAACTGTAACAAAATGATTACAGTACAGTCATTGTAAATGGCTAAAGCCATTAAAAGCGCTCTATGGGATGTTGCACGTTTTTTAGGCTACAACATTTGTTGTCACATGCAGCAAACATCTCCTCACTATCTGGGAGCTGCCTGTCCCCTTAACACTGTAAAAACTGCGGTCTCTGTAGACAGCCCAGGGTCTACAAACGGCAACAAAAACAAACTGTGCCCACCTGCACCACCAAACATAACAGTCTGTCAGCGTCCAATAACCAACGAGAAGGATTTGGGGGTCGGGTTAGATAGACGTGCACGTTCACATAAAAGAGGCTGTGTTGGCACAGCATGACCAATTGCAAACATCTACCAGAGTTGCATATTTTACATCAGAAGAGCAAACTATAATTCAACATAAATATGAAGAACACAAACATAGTTTTACAGGCAATACGTAATACATTCGCTGCTTCTTAAAACAAGAAGGAAATCTGGCAAAAAAGCCGAGGCTGTGAATGGAAACGCTTCCCCATCAGTCAGGCACAAGATCTGACCATAATTACACTTGTGCTTTCAATGAACTGTTGTTGCTTTAGCCTTTTATTTCAGTTGCAACCCTGGCAATGGGAAGCGGGAGAGCAAATAAAAAATATAAAAACATAATTCAAACCTATGTGCTCATTGGCAACACACGACTCAAGAAGCCAACCTATGCAAAGTCCCGTCGGCTAAACTCAAGAAGCCAACATTTGAATATGTTTTTATATTTATTATTATAAGGGCGTATTCGCATTCACCAAACCCACCAGACTCCATTTAAACAGTCAGTACTTTTATTATCGTAAAAAACAAATAACCTATAAGTAATTCCCTCCGCTTAAAATGTATATCTTTCATAAAGATACCCATCGGGGAATGTTAACAGGAATGTCAGTCTCTAAATGTTTTAACTTTTATGAGCCCACCTCTCTCTCGCTCTCTCTCTCTCTCGCGCGCGCTCTCTCTCCGCGCACCGAGGTCCAGCCGATCATCAAAGAACGGTGACGCCGTTAACAATCGAGTATTGATTGGTCAGTAGGTGGTGCTTTTACACAGGTTGATCCCTAATCTCCAACAAAACCTGCTCCCAACCAGTTTAGGTGTTCAGCATAAGTTACCACGGTGATTTAACCCAGTAACAAGTAATCCACCATCGTGATACAGAAAACCCTGGGTTGAATCTGAAGTTACCTCGTTAACGCCAAATCTTGCTTTGTAGTACAAGCCTCTGCTGTGCTTCACTTCTACTGAGGTCAAAGGTGACTGTACCTTTGAAGTGGTGGCTCTGACTCTTTGGAATGCCCTTCCGTTTGTCTTAGGTTCTGCAGTCCTGTCAATGCTCATAAAAAGCAGCTGAAGACTCACTTGTTGAAGACTCGCTTTTGTCTTATGTTTATAATTTTGGGTTTTTAAGTTTTTTTTTAAAAATCTTTTATTTCCATTGGTATTTTATTTCTTTTTCACTTGCTCGTTTACTGTTTTGGTCTTACTGTATTTTAACAATTTTTATTTCATGAATTACTCTGTGACTTTGTCTGTAAAAGCTGCTGTGTCAAATAAACTTATTATAATATTATATTAAGTTAAAAACTTTACATTAATGCCATTGTTTCTCAACAGTTAGTGTAACTACCTAGTTGACATCTGTTTGCATGTCTTCCAGCTCATAGCAGCCTATTCTACTCCCCCTGCTCCTCCTGAAGCAGCCGACTTTGCCTATGAGTCAGCATCTACGCGCCTCGACTTCAAGGACTCTGACATGAAAAGGCTGTCTATGGAGATCGAGAGAGAAAGGTGAGTTCAAATCGCCTGCAACACTTTAGAAGGGCAATTCAGATCTGCTTGTGTTTAATATCTTGTCATGTATTAATGCAGGTTGGAGTACATGGAGAAGAGTAAACATCTGCAGGACCAGCTGAAGGAACTGAAGACGGAGATCGAGTCTCTGAAGCTGGAGGAGCAGCAGCAGCAACAGGCGGGCGTCTACAGCCTCCGCAATGAGGCGAGGGCCTACGTCCAGGAGCCTGTCTACATATCACACAGCAACGTAAGTATGATCACTTCATCTCATCTTCTTCTTTGTGTTATTATTATTACTAACAATATTAGTTTTACTGATGATTGGTTACATGTCAGAATGTCTAATAGAGGGAATAAACCAGTAAATCCAGCTAATACTGTGTTTACCCTCTGTTTATAATAATGGGCTTGTGTGTATAGTGGAAATATAGTTCCCTTTATGCTTTGTCTCGCATTGCCTGCAGTGGTTCACACACAAGCCTGTTATTATGGGGATAGCCACGCCCACTGATTTGCATTTAAGAACTGGAAATAAATAGAGGGAAATAAATAAATGTGGCATAGGAAATAACAGTCTTTTGAAATAAATAAATGTGGACCTATGAAATAAAAGTAACATGACATAATTAAAAGTAAAACCTTATATATAATTTATAATAATATTAATTAGCAATGTATAATATATGTATTTTTACTAATTTATTAATTTGTATATGAATATTTACATGTTTTTAATTTATTCATTTATTTATGTACTTAATAATTTATTTAATATTGAAAAAAATGGCATTCAATACAATAAACTGATATTTTGTTATATGATATATTTACATAATTGCACACATACTTCTTATGTTGGAGTTACTAATTGCACCACAAATGCACTTTCTTTGTTCTAATTTCTGCCATCGCTCATACTCGCCTTGTTTTGCAGCGAAACTCTGCATACATGTCTCAGTCTCAGATGGCCTTCTTTGAGGAAGTGTGATCCTAGTCCTGCAAGTTGGGGAAGGAGGGCACCAGCTGTTGTGACTCAGTGCTCTCTCAAAATATTTGATTCATTTTTTACCTGGCTGAAATTAACAGACGGGCACTCACATACACCATGACTGTGTGCTTTGGTAAGACTTTTAGCCACTTTTTGGCTGCCTGCACAGGTTGTCATGCTAGATTGTACCACCTGCTACACTACAGCACCTTCCACACTTGTTTCATATAAAATGAACACATTCATGTGTGTACCTAACACTGATTCAGGACATGGTGCTGAGGATTGATGTGAATGAGTAGCTGATGTTTTAAGGGATGTTTAGCTGTAAGATGGTCAGATATAATAGTGTAACCAAATGACAAGTTATACATTATTGCCTTAACATGTTGGTACAGAGATTGAGGTTAACATTTGACACAAAACGGCTTTAGCAAAGTTCCTGCATTGGATGTAAGTAGGTAAATTTTCTTAAGCTGGGGAATATTCTTAAAGGTTATACATATAAAAATAGATTGAGGAAATATGGTCATTTTCTTTCAAACCAGCAAAGTGTTTCTTAAACTTGAGAAAATAGTAAATAAACCCCCCAAATTTCTGATTATACATTATGTATGTATTCATGTACACTACAAATACACTAAAGACAACTCTCAATGTGAAATTGCCATTGTGATCTAACACATAAAAGTCATTGCAACTCAGAAAAATCTAAATCTGACCAGCAGATATGTGTAGGGACAGTGCCTAGATGTGACGATTCATAACAATGTTAAATGCAGTGTTTGATCTTTCTATTGGTCTTTCACTGGTGTTTGTTTGCTGTTTCTGCAACTTGTTTTATGGACTGCCTCTATTAATAAGAGCACACAAGTGCCTTTATTGTTTTATCATGGTAGCAATGTAGTATACAGTGACAAGGTTGAGCTCTGCCATTTCAAGTTTTATATTTTGTATTCTAGACTGTTAATGTGCCTTGAACTTTTTTTTACTATTTTGATTCGAGTTACTAAGGTTTTATTTGGTATCTTTGTGCTCATGCGTCTCGGCATTAGGTAGTACTTTAAGTTGGGGGTTGATGTCAGACCCTGAATTGTATGCAGAATAGTAGATTTATGGCTTTCTTGTTTTCTTTTACTGTATGTTCCTCAGCTCATGCATTTCTCAGGGTTAGTGTTGGAGACAATCACTGCTGGTAGAATGTAATAGTTTTTTCCCTGAGATAAACAGTATGGCATCCATTAATGTTTATCTTTTTAAACAAGCTGTTTTCATTTAACTTGGTTAAGTCTAGTAGTAATTCACACTTTAAAGATTTTTGACAACAGCATGTGCCCTGCATTTTAAAAATCTAGATGTGGGTTAACTGAGTGAACTTTTTATTCCATAACACTCCTCATTACATCCTCAAAAAGGGACAGGCTGGATACCAAACATACAGCCAGAAATTCTTCATGTTAGTTTATTTGGACCGATCTGTTAGACTGTCATTATAATAGACTGAACAGTGAGACATTATTTGTTCATTATTGTCCTTCATGAGTAAGGCTAACCTACCCTGGAAATCCAGAGTTCTCACGAGAGCATCATTTGAATTCGCTCAGCGAGTTACTCTGGCATTGAGTAATGCTGCTCATTAACTATACCCTTGTAGCCAACCTGCACCAATCACATTGGTGTATCTGATATAGGCGGGCCAGAGGCAAGCTAAACAGATGACAACAGTTTAATCTACCAGTTAGCTCCACTGGTAGCTAAGCGTATGGGGCTCTGGATACGCTTTGTTGCGATTGGTATAGTGTTATCCAATTGCGTGCAGTGAGATTTTCAAATGCACGTGTGGCTCCGCCTCTCGTGATGGGCGCTTTTCATTACTCAATGCCAGACCTTTCATCTTTCAGGTTTGGGTCTGGATGTCCAGGCTAAGGCTAACCTTGGTCTTGTGTAAATGGTATTGTGTAATATGTCAAATGGAAGTGTTCTTTTTTTCATCAATGCATTGCTTAAGTGCTTTAATTAGCATCTTTGACCTTATTTATTGTGCTATAAATCCTTAAATAACATCGCCATAAATGTTTTTTTTGTTATTTTAGAATGTGATTTTCTAGACAAATTCGAGTCAAGTGTTAAGAAATGATTTTCAACCAAATTTAAATTGTGCCCTAGGGCAGTGGTTCCCAAACCTTTTCACATAAAGGACCCCTAAACGGGTACAAATAACCACAAAATAGACCATAGCCCCAACTGATAAGATTTTGCTTTTAGATGTTTTATATAGAAAGTGTATGAAAGCAATGACCACAATAGTCACATGCTGTCATTGCGTTAATTAAGGATGGAATGTTATTAATAATAACCTATTCCCCTTTTTGCCGGGGACACCTTGGCCCTTGGACCACACTTTGTAACCACTGCCGTACATGCCTTAAAATTCAAGTGACAAAATGTTACAATTTCACTTGCACCTCAAGGTTGTGTCAATATTTTATCTAGTTATTTTGTTTATATTATTTCATTACTTTAACAGTGATCTTATACTTATTTGCTTCATGTTTGTGCACACATTAGGAGTTGTTTCATTGATAATAATTTAATCATTCTTGCCTCCTAATGTGTCAGTAAAATGCAGTATGTTACACTACACCCCATCAAGGCCTCACAATCTTCTAATTTTCTTATTTTAATGATGGATCATTCTTAGAAATTCAGATCTGCATATGCATTAAAATATACATACTGATGGACAATCTGATTGGCTGATGTTATATCGATGTATCTGTATGTATAAAAAAATCCAGTCTAGCAATACTGGCATTTTTACAAAATGCCATGTGAGTCAGAATCTATGCCAGAGGACATTTAAAATTATAATGTCACTGTAGTGCAGTTCATATATTAATAAATAATTCAGGATAACTCTAATGTTCTGAAACACATGTTATCATTTATGACTTAAAACTTATTTTAGTGGAGGTAACAAATTTACACTCCAGTCTGTTGGAGTTTCACAGGTCTTTGCAAATTAAGCAAACTCATTTGTAACTGAAATGACATGAGTTTGTTATTTATACTATTCTGTGGAGATCAAATGTAGCTAATTATCACAACATCCAGCTTTACAACCAACTCAATTCATAATGAGACCGTGTCATAGTAAATGTGTTCTAGCAGCTTGTATTTTCTCACCATCACAGAGCTCACACTGACTCGTCTGAGGCCTTAAATCAAACTATCAAACAAGACGCTTGTTTTTTTTTTCATTCATTCAGCCAGCTGAAGTTTGGAGACTATGTGACAGGCCAACTCTACCACTGTACCTTGGGGAAGACGTGTAACTGGACAATAAGGGATGTTCTTGGTTTATGTTGTTGCTGCTGGATCTGTGTGGGTCAGGGGGAAGCCTCGTCGAGTTGGGTGAGATCAACGAGTTTCAGGAAACGGCTCCAAGAGATGCAGATGAGGAATCGACCGAGCAGACCACAAAGCAAACCACCACTGACATCTGGGCAGAGGTCAGGGCGCTGAGAGACATGATGGTGGAGCTCAAGTTAGAGCTGCGGAACATGGAGGCCTGAATGAAGGATAGCGAGAGCCAGGTGAATGAACTTGAAAACAGCTGATCCTCAACAAGGGGCACTTGGAGCTGCTGTTGAAAGAGAATTCTGGTAAAGACTAGTTCCTGTTCCTCTTGAGTGTTAATGTCCTTTTTGTCTTAAACTATCATCTTGTCAGGGACATTTACAGTATTTTCTAGTACATTGATTAATTCAAAAGATGAGGGTCCAGATACTGTATATAATTTGTTGTGCATTCTTTTGTTTTTAATGTTGGAATGCATCACATGCGTCACAACTCATTTTGTTGTATTCCTATGCAATGAGAATAAAGGCTTTTTGATGTCTGATGTTAACAGTCTGCGCTGGTCTGAAATTCCCTGTCTTTGCATCAACAGACTTGCAGAGCAGACTGAGCAGCACTAAGAGGGAACTTCTCATTAGCAAGTCAAGAATTTAACAGCTGGAGAGAGAAAATGAAGGTGATGGTTGTAAGTTCTTATCCACAACACACATACACACACGTTAAGTTTATTGACATACATAATCATCAATCTGTTGAAAGACAGACAGAGAATCACCTGTTGTCTTTCACTTTCCCTTTTTTAGCTATTTTAGTTGATCTTCTAAAACAAAACGAAAATACAATTAGGTCTACATAAAGAAATCTCCTTGTACCCTTTACCTGGCTGGATACTCACTAACACCGGCTTTTCCAATGTTGACCCATCAGAAACTGTGTTCTGCAGCGTTGTCTACTTGCTGTAAATCATTTGACTTTGCGGGAAAAATCGGATCCAGCAGGGCATTAATAAAACCTATTGAAAAATAGCGTTCTTTTCATTGTAAGTCTTGTTTCCATTTACAGATCATTTATGATAATCAGATGAAAACGTAGTTTCAGAAACATTCCAAAGTTACATATAGTCACTTTAAGGAAAAATACCATTACATTCATGTACAAATACTTCATTACAAGTGCATTAAAAAAATCGTACTCATGCAAAGAATCATATTTAGATGTAAAAAATAATGTACTGCAGCGGATACATTTAATATAGTATGGTGCAGAAGAGGATTAGGGAGACGTGGAAAATGTATTTGATTTTTGAGTTTAAAGGCAGAAGCTCTTGGAATTCTGACTTTATTCTTGACTCAGAACTCAATATATTTTTCAAGAGTAACAGAGAAATACCGTTCTCCAGTGATAGATGTTGTGCACTGCACTAAATTGTTTGTATAGACATCTTGAACAAAATTAACAAATATGTATTTCTCATTTAGAGTCAATTTTGGAGATCTCATTCAATCATCAACTTTTTGCCCAACTAACAATCTGTTTACATAGTGAACATGCTCTATGTAGTAAAAAAGCAACAGGAGAGCTAAACCTCCATCAAAACAGCACAATCCTTTACCCCTGCATTTATATATAAACATATGGAAAATGTGTTTAACCACTACAGAACTTTATGTCAAATAGACCACAGCCACAAGAACTTCTAGTGGTGGTCTATAGTGCCTCTAAAAAGTATTTTTTTACATTTAATTTGTTCATGTTTTTAATAACCAGGAATTAATTTGACATAAAAGTGAAGTGAATCTATAAAAATGTATCTAAAGTAAACTAAAGACATAACCAACATACTGTATAATCAGCAATATAAACAAAACCTTTACAATGGGATCCATTAAAATGCTTCAGGAGGGTTTATATCTTATATCTACTAAGAGTGAATGTATGATGATGTGACCCTGAACTTTGACCCCATAGTTCACTGGTCTATCTCCCCAAGGAGCTTGTATCGTCCAAACTCCGTTAAAGTATTGTAGAGTAACACCAGAGGGCTCAAGAGAACACATTAACTTTCTCTTGGCTTCAGTGATTTAACACCAAATAATTTATAAGATACGAAGTCCAAATCAATTATTTAAAGGACTCACAATGTTGTAACGGAGGATAGTTCTTATGTCAATCTATAATATATCAAAGAGAAAGAGATAAGTAGAGAGACTGTTGACTCCCTTCACTCAATTTAACCAGATAACCCTCAGTCACACTCAAGGTCCCAGCATTAGGATAATTGTTTCTCTGTTTGTGTGTGTATTAATGAACACGGTGTATGCACAGCTGTGACTACATGAGATGGTGTCATCGTAAAAGTGTTCCACCAGCCTGTAGCAGCTTGTATTTTCTCACCATCACAGAGCTCACACTGAATCGTCTGAGGCCTTGAATCAAGCTATCAAACAAAAACATTTGTTGTTTTTCCCATTCGTTCAGCCAGCGGAGGTTTGGAGACTATATGACAGGCCAGCTTTACCACTGTAGCTTGGTGAAGACGTGTAACTGGACAATGAGGGTTGCTCTTGGTTTGCTGTTGTTGCTGCTTGGTCTGTGTGGGTCAGGAGCTCAGAGGGAGGAGGGAGGCCTCGGCGAGGTGGGTGAGATCAACGAGGTTCAGGTGACAGCTCCAAGAGATGCAGTTGAGGAAAAAACCGAGCAGAGCACGAAGCAAACCGTCCCTGACATCTGGGCAGAGGTTAGAGCGCTGAGAGACATGTTGGTGGAGCTCAAGGTGTATGTGGAGATACTGCAGAGAGAAAATTCTGGTAAAGACTGGTTACATTTCCTCAGTTGAGTGTTGATAATGTCCTGGAAGTGTTAGACCGGGTTGAATTGTGTAATCTTGTCATGTGAACATGTGAACATTTATAATACTTTCTAGTACATTTTTAGAATAACTTCAACAACTAAGATGAGGCTCAAGTTGCTGTATAGAGTATAATTCGTTGTGTATGTTTACTATCTGCTCTGCTCTGAAATTCATTGTCATCCATTAACTCAAGACCTGCAGACCAGACTGAGCAGCACTGAGAGGGAACTTCTTGTTGGCAAGTCCAGGATTGACCAGCTGGAGAGAGAAAATACAGGTGATAAAGTGTGTCAATGCACTGATGCACTTATTGTGAGTTCCAGAATAAAATCAAAAAATGCAAATGAAGAATTTATTTGCATTTATTGAAAAATATAAAAGAGCTCATTGTGTCAGTTAAACTGTTCAAGAAATGGATTTGTTTCTCACAAAAATCAAACCTCTGCTTTTCAGTCCAAGCCACAGAGCTGTTATCTTTGGAAACTAGACTGACTGCCACCGAGAACAAAGCAAGTGACCTAGAAAAAAAGAATGCAGGTATTTCACTGTAAAACATGATGGTTTTATACGTTTTATGGTTTGTTATTTTCTATGTTATTGTTACGTGGGACATATCATGAAAACGTTATAGTGCTTGTGCACATACATTTGGGTGCCTGCAAGCCCACAAACTGAGAAATAAGACAACCGAGTCAGTTTTTTGTGGGCTGCCTCAGATAACATTGGATTCAAAAACCAGTCACATTTGTCTCTCCATCCTATGTCACATGCAGGCTTATTAGAATATATCGCCCCCCCCCCTCCGTCTGAGTATCTCCTCCCACGGCTTGAGATCTACCTTTGCAATACAGTTTAAGACAGTAAAAGAAAAACAACGTCTTTATAAAAACATTAAAGGGAACCTTTGGTATTTTTCAACATGGACCCGGTTTTCTCATGTTTTTGTGCCTAATTGACTAATGGGGACAACTTATTTTTGAAAAAGGTCCAGTTTAAAATGAGAGCCCCGTAGTCTGCAGCCACAAAACAGTCTGCAGTCTAATCCTATGGAGCAAATGCGCCTCATTAACTCCAACACAACAAACCTTTCCCGGCAATCTTCTCTCCAACTCTCACACTACGCTGTGTTACAGCAACAAGTCCCCTCTCGCGATTACAGAAGGAGACTACCATTTGAGTGACACTTGTTAGCCACAGTAACAAGCTGACAGGATCAAGCAAAAGGTACAAAAAAGGCTTATTTTTCTGAACAGTGTTTTCCATAAAAGTTGTCACTTATAATAACAATCTTAGCCTGTCCGTGGCCATAACGAGCCCTTTTTTAGTGGAAGTACATTGACAGTGCGTAATTGCCCGATAGGATTATGTTGCAGCTCATTTCGTGGCTGCAGGCCACAGGGCTCTCGCTCAGTACTGTACGTTTTACTTCACTACATTCATCTGAAAGCTTTAGTTACTAGTTCCTTTACAAATTAAGATTTTTTCACACAAAACACATGTAGTTTATAAAATATGATGTTGAAGTGCCCAAAAATATATCGGCCTGCAAGTCCGTCTTAAACGATTATCCGACTAAACACTGTAAAGTTGATTGCCAGAACTGTGGATTTTTCTACCTTAAGTGATTTTACTTTCAGTTCTTTAGGTACATTTTCCTTATGGTACTTGCTTACTTTTAGCTAAGTAACACTTTCAATGCAGGACTTTTAGAGGATCTGAATACTTCTGCTACTATTTGCTGTGCATGATAACAGTCTGCTCTACTCTGAAATGCCCCGTCTTTGCGTTAACAGACTTGCAGACCAGACTGAGCAACACTGAGAGGGAACTTCTCGTTAGCAAGTCAAGAATTGAACAGCTGGAGAGAGAAAATGCAGGTGATGATTGTAACTTCTTATCCACAACACACACACACACACACACACATACATGTTAAGTTTAATGACATACATAAATGTTGATGGTTTTTTTCTGTGTGTTGATAGAGAAACCAAAGGTGGCCTTTTACACAGCTCTGACTGATGCAGGATATGTTGGACCACACAACACAGACACTACACTGAAATACAGCAAGGTCTTCACCAACATCGGCAATGCTTACGATCCAGCTACAGGTAATGTACTGCAGGTCACATGAGTATGTATGGTAGGCATGTGCATCTACATAAATCAATTAGTTTTTCATTTTATACTCTTACTCTTTAGGTTTCTTCACAGCACCAGTCAAAGGGGTCTACTATCTCCAGTTCACTGTGTGTGGTAACCACACAGGTCTTATGGGTGTATTTGTGTTTAAGAACAACCAGAAAATCATTTATAATGTGGAGTGGAAGGAAGATAAACTTTATAAGTATTTCACTAAGTCTGTAGTTTTGGAGCTGTTAGCAGGAGATACAATTCACCTGGTTCTCCCATCAACCCATTCTGTCTTTGACGATGGAGATAACCACAGCACCTTCAGTGGCTCCCTTCTCTTCCCACTGTGAGGATGTTGTTTAGGCTGCTGTGTGATGGATTTGTTTAAAACACTGTTGTTATTGGCTACACTGTAATTTACTGCATAAAAAAATGTGAATCTGACTTCCCTCATGGGTCGTCCAATGAAAACGACAGTCAAATAAATCAAAGACTCATTGAAGTTGTTTTTGTTATCACTGAGTTTAGGTCTTCATATGGAAACTTTACCTGAATTGCAGTGATGTTCACATATTGACACTTTTTACATTTAAATCTGGACTATGCTGTAAAGCCTGAGTGGGGGGGTTATTGATAATCTACATGAGCCATATTAACCCCATCTGGGATCTGGGCTGTTAAATGAAAGAAGAAATCTATGTTGGTAACTAAAATGTCATAATTTGTGCAATGTCACCGACGGAAATAAGTTGAGCAACCTTAATTCAAACAACACGTCTTACCTGAGTAAATGTATTTAGTTACTTTCAACTGTGTGTAATATATGTACAGTATTTTTGCAGTAAGTAAAAGGTGCTTCTCCATCTTCAGTAGTTTAATGAAAAGAAAAGGAAAGGGGAAAAATACAAGAAAGTAGACCGTAATGATAAATTAAATAAATATATTGAAAAGATAAATATAAGTAGAGTTTTAATATGATTAATGATAATGATATATATCTTGATGATATATATACGTATATGATTTTAGTCCATGGACTGACCAACACATTGTAGAAAAAAAAAATCTAAATGACTAATTTCCTCCTTGCCTTAGTCCCTCCCTCTGTTTTTAACTTGTGTAAAAAAAAAAGAAATAAAGCTGAAATAAGGTAGACTCCAGTAATAAAAAAAATTGAAACTGTCCCCATTACAGAATCCCTTTAGGGGCTTTTGCTGCATAAACTGTCTCAGTAGCAATGATGGATCCGCTCGGATGAGATTATGATTACACACAGAAAAGGATTTTCTAAGAAGTAAAGAAGAGTGAGGGAGATAAGTGGATGAGGGAGAGGGCTTCCCTCACAGGGACTCATCACAGCGTGCTGTCCAGCAGCCACAGGAATATCCCATTGGGTAGAATGAGTATCCTTCCGAGAGTTCATTTTCCCTGGAGATGGTTTTCCTACCTCTATGGGAACCCAGAGACTGTTTCTCCCATCTTTTTAGCTGTAATCTGTCCCTTGGCATTTGGCACACAGATTAGAGTAATAGGAGAGAAGGGGCAGCACCACATTTAGACACTGTGAATTGCATTCTAGGCAGCACTGACTGAAGAGGAAGGACTTTAAAGACATAAAGGAGTGAAATCATAACCTACATGGAAAGAGAGAGAGAACAGGCCTTTGAAAGCGTTTTGCTGTGAAGGCATTTTAAGTGGTGAAATAATTGGATGCTGGGGGCCTCTGCTCAGCAAAAGCAAGAATGCAAACCCCATTCCTTCCATAAGTGTGAGGCATGTGGAGGAGGTAAAGTTGGGTGACCGGGTGCTGTCATCCACTAAAGTCACAACCAAGGGGTTTAAATATGTTTTCTTTCACACAATACCATACATTCAATATAAACAGAATAAGGGCATTTCCATCATGCAGAACTGTATCTTGGGAAGAAGCCAAGTTATACACTGTTACCAGGGGATTTACACACACTATTGCTTCTTCAGAGATATTGATCCTTTCATGGCTATTCTGCTCCACTGCAGATGAAAGCAAGCTGCTTCCACGTGTGGAATCATCCTGGTGAACTTGGCGAGGAATGAATGAATGCTTGAATGATTGCATGAGAAAGAAATGGAGGCAGAAGAGTTGAATGTAATCCCATGACCTAGTCTTACAGCAATTGGGCTATGGTTTGAAGAACAATAGGACAATAACTGGGCAGTCTTACCCTTCTTCATCCTTATTCACTTTATGGTAATTGACTGAAGCGGAGTTAATAATATTTGACCAATATTTCATTAAAACGTATCACAGTTAATCTGTTATGATTTATACTTTCATCTCAGTTTCACTCTGTCACTTTCTTGTCTCCTCTCTTAAAAATGTCTATATTTCCCAAGGAAGAATGCTAAGGACAATGGACAAGGACAAAAATGATTTGTACAGTTCTTACGTCTGGACTGCTCCTGGATTTACAATCAAAAGACATGTTTAGAATTAGGTTTAGTTTGGTCCTGTATTATAGGGATTTAAAGTAATAGTTCCAGATTCTGGGATTCATGTTTATTCACTATCTAGACACGAAGATTTAAACCACTGTCATGTTTGCAGTATATCGCTGGAGAATGGAGGTGATAAACTCACAATAAAGAATAAAAACAGTGGGAAACAGCTAGCCTGGCTCTCTCCAAAGTAAAAAATAAAACAAAAAAACGATTATGTGTAAAAATGTGAATTTGTGGTTTTATGGGAAGTTGCATGTTATAACGATTTTGGTAGTTAACATTACAGCTTATGCAATTTTAGTGTAATTTTTTGTGCTGAAGGTTGTACCGTAGCAGTATCTGAAAGCTAAAACCAAAGCACCAATGGCTTCTTTGAATCCCAATGCCCACCTGGCACAACGTTGGTATACAAGCTTGTTTGATGACTGCTCATTACAAATATAGGGCGTGGCACGCCTGAGCCTGTTTGCATACAGTCATACTGTGTGTGGGCTATTGGTCTGTACCTGGCAAGGTCAAGGCTGCACATTGCTGATGGGGTTTCTCTAATCTGTTAAACTCTGGGAATAGTTGACTGCACGGAACAAATGGTAGATGCAGACTGACTGGTTTTATCTTGAGGGCTTGTTTTAGTACAATTTGTGTGAGTGAGTGAGTAAATGAGTGAGTGATGTATCCGTATGCTTCTGTTTTAGTGGAGACAAACCTATATATGGGCATTTCTTTTGTTATACTGTAATCACTATGCCTCAGAGGGGAACCAGGCAGCGTAATGAGAACTTCATCTTTTATTGTTTATGCTTTCCATTTGAATTGACGCAGTGAGAATAACAGGAGAAAGAGAGGCTTTAATTTTCTTCAAACCGGCAATTATAGAGGTCTTTTGGTGCAATCACAGAGAGTGTAGTTTCTTTAGCTGATAAATTTTGTCTATGAGATGCAAATCCATGCAGCACTAAGAAAGGCAACAGAGCTGGGCTGAATGCGCACACACACACACACACACACACACACACACACACACACACCCGTCATTGACATAATGCATAATGCATTCCCTAGCCCCTTAACCATCAACGATAAATGCCTAACCTTAATCCTTACCCTAACCATAACCTAATTCTAAAACCAAGCTTAACCCTTTAAAGTTGTGGGGTCCAGCATTTTTGCCCAAATTGTCCGGACCCCACAAGTATACTGTATTCCCGGTTTTTGGACCCCACGAATGTAGTTAAATGAGCACACACACACACACACACACACACACACACACACACACACACACACACAAAAACTCTCCCCCCTCTCACACAAACACACACAGATGCACACACAAACACACACACACACACACAATATTAATGCCTAACTTTCTTCTTGAAATTATTCAAACATGCATCCGTTTGCTGAGACATTGCATAGTAAAAATGTCTTTCTCTGTGATCAGTCACAAGTGATTTATACACCATCAGTGTCAGCTGCAGCACACAGAGCCGTCTGGGCAATCCTGTGCACAAATTGAATCAAGCCAATCATCCTCACAAAATCCAATCATTCTGCAATACAGGTATTGCATGTGGGGCTTTATTCAATAACAGAAGAATTGTATTCCAAAACATTATATATCCATTTTAGCTTCAAAGTGTATCACAACCAAAAGTTTGCGGTTTCATTGGTGGGATAAAAGTAAATGGAACTTAGTTTGTAAATGTTACTTTAACAACTAACGGTAACTGTTACATGTTGGGAATGAGGAGAATCCAAGTGAGAGTCATAGTCAAAGAAGCAGTTGTTAAGTGTAAATTGTAAATTAAATAATTATAAAATAGCATTTTTTAACATGTGGCTTCTAACCATGAATTTTTGCCATTTTTGTCTCCAACGAACAAGTACTTCAGTTTGGATGCATAATTATTATTAAATTAATTGTAATATTATGTAATATGTTGTGAAAACATTTATTTATTTTTCTCCCTCTGCTACTTTTAATTTGTGACTACAGTAATACCGAGTATACCAGTAATACACATTTTTTGTGGTGATCACAGCTTCAGATTAGGCCATCAAAGAGCCAAAACTCTGTGCCCTGACTGACCTACTTTACTGTCCCACCTAATAGCCCCAACATCACATGTTCTGAAGGCGGGCTCTGTTATTTCCTTCCCTGGAGCATAACATGTACAAAGGATGCCAGCCGATGAATTCAGTAGGATACTCACCCTCCAAATGTCATAGTCAGTCGGTTAACGGTTTAATTGAAATTGAATCAAACATTGGTCCTCTATGGCTTCACCATGTTTGAAATTGTTTACTAAAGAGTGATCTGTGCGCCTAGGGTCAAGATCATGGAACCAGAGATATAGTTGAAGTTGTGTGGCATGTGGCACTACTGTCTTAGCCATATGGGTCACCTACACAGATCTGATGTTTAAGTCTCCTTACTAGAGCGGAAGCTTGAGTGAAGTTAGGCGTAAATTAAAACTATGCATATAAACACATTTGTCACATAAAACGAGCACCAGTTATGCCTTACTTTCATTCCCACAATATTTGCATAGTTACTGGGCTGACATTGTTTAGGCTGATCCCAGCATAAGTCTCTTATTTTTGGAGAAACACCTTATTGATACATTAGAACTTGCCATAAAAGCTACTGGCACACTACAGTAACACATGAAGTCATCCTACATAAAAGCAGTGAGCCACATTATCTCGCCGTCGCTCAGTGCTTGGAGGTCACACTGCGTTTTGCTTCGCTCCGCAGATCTGTTGAAGGTGATACTGGTGTCAAATTAGATATTGATGTATTCTTGTTGTTACGGTCTCCCTATGATTGATTTCATCCAATAGCTTTATAGCATTAATAAACCGCAGGTCAGTCTTTGATATTGAGTTCCTCAGGGCACGTTAATAATTAGCCAGCGGCTTGTTGAATATTTGATCTCTTCTTCCTTCATTAAACGTGTGTGTGTGTGTGTGTGTGTGTGTGTGTGTGTGTGTGTGTGTATGTGTGTGTGTGTGTGTGTGTGTGTGTGTGTGTGTGTGTGTGTGTGTGTGTCTGTGTGTGTGTGTGTGTCATGCATTCAACAATATTAGTGGATCGATTCTCATATGTGTGGACAGCCTCTGAATGTGAAGGTTGAGTCCTACTTATGCAACTCACTTACATCAGGTGAGACATCTGAAATCTTGAAATGGATCAGTAGGACAGGATACTGTCAAATTAAGTTTTCATGAGGCAGCTCTAACAAAAGGTGTCTATTGCGGTTTTTAAATGCATTTTGTTTGGATGAGGATCTTTCCCAGAAGTTCAGTAAAATTTTCTTTGAGTTAACAGTTCCAGGCTTCAATTCCTTTTTCAATAACGTGTGTTCCCATTGATCACATTTGCAAATGAAATTAAAGATGCAATTGGCTTTTTATTCCTGTCACCTAATATCCTGTTATTTATTTTTATCTTTATTACCACTTTACAAGTCTAGATTTTATACTTTCTGTTTTCCCTGGTCAGAAATATTTTGTTTAAGATTAAGACTTTTATTTTATACTATTATTGATCTTGCAAAGGGACTTGTTTATCACTCAGTTGTTAGTAATAAATTATTATACACATTACACACATGCCCAGGACCTATGACGTGCACTAATGGATAGATTTCAGAGTAAGGGGGCTTCCCATTAAAGGCGCCCCAAGTGGTTGGGGGTTCGGTGCCTTGCTCAAGGGCACTCTGGGCCCAAGAGGTGAACTGGCACCTCTCCAGCTACCAGTCCACACTCTTTATTTGGTCCGGATGGGGACTTACTAGTCAGACGGGACTACTGCAACCCCCTTCTTCTTGGCATCAGCTCTACCAACATCAACCAACTATAACTGGTCCAGAATGCAGCCGTCCGACTAATCACTGGCTCCAAATCCTGGCACCACATCACTCCAGTCCTAAAAAAACTCCACTTGCTTCCCATCTCCCTCAATATCACCTGGCACCCTAATACTTCACTGACACCCTCTCCCCCTACCAACCCTCACGGTCCCTCAGATCCACCTCAGCTGGTCTCCTCTGCACCTGCAAGTCCAACCTCTGCAGTTTTGGGGACAGAGCCTTCTCCAGGGAAGCGCCCAGCTCTGGACCTTCCTCCCCCAAGAGATCCGCACCTCTGAGTCCCTCACAATCTTCCAGTCCCACCTCAAGTCCCATCTTTTCACCTCTGCCTGTCTGTAGCACTTCGCCCCCCTCCCTTTTCATCTGTTTCATCATTTTGTTTTGTTATGTATGTCTTGTTTTGTTCTTTTTTGCATTGTTTATGTTTTCTACCTTCCCTGTAAAGCCACTTTGACTCTGTGAAAAGCGCTATATAAATTCCATTTATCATTATTATCATTATTATTATTACTTAAACCGTCAAACCCTCCAGTTCTGAACGACTGCCACCCCATATGACCGCTCAGACATGATTATCAAGCTTCCATACTTTTTACTGAGCTTTTTCAAGCTGCACGATGTGTTGATTCAAATGTTGAGAGAGGTTTTCATGGTCTGCAACATAATTGATTTTGCTTGATTTATTTTACCTCCCCAGATGGCGTTTCATGGTAAAAGTGTCTAAATTCAATATTTTCTAACAACAAATCAAACAACAATATGAAAGTGAACCAATGGTACAGAGAACTCTCATCTGAATATACAGCTCCCCTTGGCTTTACAGAGCTTTATATTGAGTTTCACTTCATTGTTTAGATGTCCGGCCAACAACTTTACTGTTTTGGTTCATATGACATTTTTGGCTGCAAGAGGCAGCTGTTTTCTGAAAAAAAGACCCTAAAAAAACCATTGTACTATGACCAGCTTGTGAACATAGTGGAGCATTTAGCAGATGCGCCAGTGATTTTCCTCCTTCTAGGAATTCGTGGAGGCCATAAGCAGATTTATAAGAGAGTGTACATTCACCAGATGTCCAGAAACATGAATTCAAATGAATGATAATGTTGCACAACGTTGCCTGCATGTGTATATTAGCAATGCTTGCCATGCCAATTTCATAAGGTGATACATGTTGTGTTTACAGTGTGTTCAACTGCCTCCCAAAAAAAATAATTTGAATTACTTTAGTTACAAAGTCTGTGTGAAGCTGTTTTATTTAACTTGTCAAACTCATTACAAATATTGAGTTCCACATTTTCTGAGCTAACTACATTTAATGGGGTCATCTGGAGCAGCCAATCTGAGCCACAGCATGAGCTTCAAACTCTGCCACCATAGGGTAATAACTTCCGTTGTTTTGTCTAAAAAGATGATTTAGCATTAACAAAGATAATTTGAAGGAGATGACTCAGCGGAGAAGACAGCAGGCAGCAGTAGAATGATGGATGTTTGCACAGAACAACAAGCAGCTCTGGCCTCGGTTGTTGTCAGGGGCTTATGTGTGTGAAGGATTTTTCCATGTTTTTATTATCTGAGAACTGTAGAAGTGCTTATCTAGACCTGTGTGTCACACTTTTCAAAAACGTATGCTAATAAAAGCAAAATGGAGATGGTAAAAAAAAAATGTAGGTTGCAGCTTATCTTTACAGAATTCGATTTATTCAACTGAGAATGAGAGCAAAAAAGTGTGCGTGCGTGCGTGCGTGTTCGTTCATCTTATCATGTAAGATTTGGCAGCTTCTCCCTGTTTGTCTGTGTAGCCTAAATATATTTAGATATCAAAGTGTGTGTGTGTGTGTGTGTGTGTGCATGCTTATCTTATCATGTGAGATTTGGCAGCTTCTCCCTGTTTGTCTGTGTAGCCTACATATATTTAGATATCAAAGTGTGTGTGTGTGTGTGTGTGTGTGTGTGTAGGTGTGTTTGCTGGGAGTTTTACTATGCTAATATGGTCTCTTAGTCTGCTCTCACTCACTCACTCACACACAGAGCACACTATCATTATCAGCACTGTCTGAACTCGGGTATTAGCTCATGTTTAACCGACCTGCCAGTAGGCTTTAAACCCGTAGCCTACAGTCTGTAAAAGACAATATTTTTTAGACAAACTAGCCGTTTCAGCCTAATCTTTGTTGCTTAATTCCATGTTTAATACTTAAAGTCTGCTAACAAGTTCCCTGGCACATTTACAGAAATCTTAGTTAATGTGTGTTGTCTTTTTATAAAAAACAAGTATAAGTTTTACATTTATGTGAATTTCCTCACGTCCGATTAAAAAAAAAAAAGTAAATTGTCTTGCAATAGTGAGCTTTGACAGGATTCATAATTTCCAAATAAACTAGCTAGTCTGTGCAGGGATATATATGACCTTTGACTTGAATGATCTCTTTTGGTCTTCAACCTCCTCAGTGCAAATGCAACAATCCCCCTTCTTCCCAACTTCTTTCACATTGCCTTTTTTAAGATTATTTTTCCGGGCATTTTAGGTTTTTATTTCCATAGAACAGATAAAGACATGAAAGGGGAGAGAGAAGGGGCATGAGTGCAGCAAAGGGCCGAAGGTGGGAGTCGGCCCAGCCGCCGTCGCTTCGAGGAGTAAACCTCTATATATGTGTGCCTGCACTACCAGTTGTGCTGATGATGTGCGGTGGCTTTGTTATTATTATAATTTTTTTTTAAAGGATCTGCATTTGGATTTAAATGTAATTCACTAAGAGTAGTTACACTAAAACATTTTGTAAACACAGAATAAGCAAACCAGTCAGTGCTGAGTCTTATTTTCTGTTGGATTATGGGAACTTTTCCAGATATCTGGTTTTGGCTGTTGCAAATGCCCAGAGAAAGTGAAAGTATGTCTCCCAACCTACATCAGCTGCTATTAAAATGCCGTCAACCTCAGCCTTCCGAGTAAACACAGAAGTTGTACTTGATTAATGAATTAAACCCCAGGACAGAATGTTCATGTGCTTGTCAATTTGTTGTTAACACTGTATCTCATAGCCTTTTTACAAATTTTACAAAATTTTGTCCTCAAAATATAACCACACAGCACTCCTCTTCCTGTCTGCCATTCTTCCACTCCGTCTCTATCCTGCTTATGTGTGCGCTGATGGCCCCTGCCAGGCCTGGCTGCTTGCTTGCTTGTTTGCCCGGTGCTACTGAGTCAATGGTACAACATCAAAACACAAGAGGG
This sequence comes from Etheostoma cragini, assembly GCF_013103735.1. Classification (NCBI taxonomy): domain Eukaryota; kingdom Metazoa; phylum Chordata; class Actinopteri; order Perciformes; family Percidae; genus Etheostoma; species Etheostoma cragini. The sequence continues at coordinate 15,689,556 of NC_048419.1, read as the reverse complement.
GGTAGGAGAAGCAACGTGTGCTTGGTCTGCGCTGTGACGGGAGCGTCACTTGAAAGCAGCGGCACTTCAGTTTTCTTAATACACCCATCCATCTCAATCTCAGTCCATGAGCCCCTCGTCCATGAACACCACAAGCCGAGTGCCATTTAGTCCCATTATGCGAGAGAATTTAGACATATCTATTTCCAATGTGTACAACATTGGGCAACTCACACCAAAAAAATCCGAAATGACAAATAACACTAGTGGTAAGAGGAGAAATATGTGTTTTTGACTTTAGGGGTGAAGCAAGACGCGTTCAGGTACTGCTATTTTGTCACTCTGCAGTTAGCCGTCTGATAATGGGGAGCCACCTCTCCATATTAAGTACGTCCTTGATCCCTTCGCCCTTCTGATAAGGTCTTGAATCAGATTATACATAGACTCAAACATGTACACTGATAGTGTGCATGACAAACATACAAAAAGCTGCATAGGCACAAACAACACACACACACACAAAAACACACGCGCACACAAACAGAGGCACCTTGCCCTGGCCTTGGCCTTGTTTTTCTAAAATTTCTTGTTATTTCTAAAGTCAATTAACTCAAACTCTAAGTTGTATCCGCACTCTTATCTTTTTATTTCATAGCCCATCATGTCGCTGGCTCATGGTTTCCCTTTTATGATTAAGCTAATAAGCAGACAAATGAAAAAAATTGGTTTAGACACAACACTGGTTATTTTAATTCATAGCACCAGCGTCATATGATTGCAGAAAAACACTGCTGTCATTTCTGTCTCACATGCACCACTTAAGTCTTAACCCCTGAAAAGAAAAAAACGATTGATGTCTCTCTCTCTCCTCATCACTGTATTCATCCAAGCAGTCTTTCACGTTCTTTGTACGGTTGCCCCACATAAAAAGAACGAGTGGATATTAACAAGAGGGTGAAGACACAAAAGCCTTTAATTGTTCACTAGAAATCTTTCTTCCCACGGGGCTTTGATCCTCTGGTGCTGAATCAATACTGTGTGAGCGGTACACTCACGGCACAAATGTGCACACACACATTGACAGGAAATGATTGGGACATTCAATCTCTGCATGCCAGTGTTAGTATAGCTAATGCAAAGAGTTTCTCAGGCTTTTGTCTGACTTTCAGAAAGATTGAATAAAAGAAGAAAATGTACTGTGTGTGTGTGTGTGTGTGTGTGTGTGTGTGTGTGTGTGTGTGTGTGTGTGTGTGTGTGTGTGTGTGTGTGTGTGTGTGTGTGTGTGTGTGTGTGTGTGTGTGTGTGTGTGTGTGTATGTGATCTTCTGCTTTTTTTTTTCTTTTTTTTTTTACAGGTATACTTTCCAGCGTGGTTGGAGGTCTTTTCATAGAGCTGCTCCCATACATGAGATGAACGGACACACCGGCCTCTGATTGGCTGTCCCACATCAAGGTGAGCTTGTCCCTGAGTGCCTACCCCATCCTGTTCATGTGTCATTCGCCTTATATCTCCTGCAGCAGCGGGACGCTCAACTATGCTGGTTACTTTATCTGGCTGCTCTTTGTGCTTTCATGTGATAGGAAGGTTTGACATCTGGCTTCTAGGGTTGCACAATGTGACAAAATGTGATATTGCAATATCAATTATGAACAATACAATATCAATATTTATTTTGATATTTTTAAACATGCGTAATGTAAAATTACAATAGTTATGGGAAAACGCATCGTAACAATATTCATAGAATCATGACAATATAGTGCACAGCGAGACTTATTTATGGCTCCGACAGGACCACAGGTCGGTCATGAATGAAAAATATTCAATATATCCAACTCCAAATTGCTTGCACTGCCTTTTATAAAGTTTACCTGGGAGAAATATGCAGCCCAGTCTCATGGCAGTTTGTGAAATGGTCACGTTATTTAATCTGTTGATTGGTGTACAGACACTTTAATGGTGGTTTTTTCACATGTTGATTATGAATATTGAAGTAGGTTATTGTCTTCCCAACCACAACCGTCCCGTTGTTGTTGGCGTGTCCTGCGTGTGGCAGTTCCTTACCCTTTTTTTTTTCCAAACCACAAAAACGTTGCGTCCGGCGTGTGGCGTTTCATTTCCCCATTGTTACGTCCTCCAGAGGCCACAGATCGTGTCCCGGCGTGAGTTATTGTCACCATCCCGCATGTGGCGTTTCACTTCCTCGTAGTTGCGTCTCCCAGAGCAGCCCAGTGTCTTTGCAGTTTGTGAATATTCACGTTCGAAATTTGTGACCTCTACACAAAATAAACAACATTATCGTGACAAAATAACGTGACCATTTCACAAACTGGTGTGAGACCAGGTTGAAATATGTGCGGGATGGGATCTGGAACCGTTTGTCTAGTTCGTTCAGAAGCTTCTGAAGACTTTTTTTATCCGTTGTGTGGATGGTCATCACATCTTTGGCCAAATAATAAGTTATAGCATTGGTGATTTTCGAGTTCTTGTTGTACTTTGTGCCACTAGCAAAAACACTTGCTAGAGAGGCTTGTTTGGCTAGCTCTGGCGTATTAACTGCAACATTTTTTTTCGGATAGTATAATGCACTTGTCTCTATATATTTCTTCATTCACACTATCACTCCGCAGTCAACAGACAGACAAAATATTGCATTCTTATTGAGACACTTTTGATATAATATCGCACAACATGATATTGCGATAATGATATTAAGTCAATATATCATGCACCCCTACTGGCTTCTAAGCTGTTTTGAATAACATGTTTTTTTGTTGAAAATATAACAAAGAAACAAGGCCATCGAGACTGGCCAGCCATAGTAATGGCTTTAAGGTGCATTTAAAAAATACATATTTTCTATTTCCAGTAATTTACACAAAACACTGCAATAGTTACTCTGACTATGTAATATGTTGAAATTATTTATTTCATATGTATTTGATTGCATGCTAAGGACAGCTGGTGTGTTCATGAGCATCTGTGCATGTTAACATGCAGAAGGAATGGTACATGTGTGTTTGTTTCTTCCTCAGAAGCTGTTGACAGATGGAGATGTGCAGGAGGTGGCCAATTTCAATTTCAACCCAGACATGCACAAAAAGTATTTCAATCAGGAGAGACTTTATTGCAGATATGTAAATATTTATTGTACATAAGCATAATATGAAATATACAGAGTCTTTGGGGATAAAAAAGTTTTAAAGGGGAAGAAAGACTCCCCCCCCATGGAGCCTAGACACTGGTGATGGGGGAGAAGGAACACCGAACGAAGGAGCTGTTTGCCGTAAAGGGACTCAGGTTGCCGTGCGGGATGATGACCAGAGGTGGAAGGGTAGGAGCAGGATGGACGCTTGCCTGAAAAGACAGCTGATAGCAAGAGAGAAGCCATTTAAAGCAAGATTTTGTACTGTGATTAACAGCTAAATAGTTTTAGGGAGAGATAGTGGTGATTGAAGTTATTGAGAAGTCTTCCTGAAATAATGTGCGCTGAGCTCCATTTGTTTTTTTACTTGATTTCACTAATTTCACTATGAGCCCTAAAGAACAAACATCTCTCATTCTCAGACAATATTGCAGGTGGGTAGAGACATTGAAGAGTGTCCTGTTTGTTAGGATAGAGACCAATAAAAGCGGTATTATGATGGCATTATTGACAGAAAGAGTGGCAAGTTTATTATGGGGCATTAAACAGATGTTAACCTTTGCCCACTGTTGTAGTTCAAACAAGGGCATACCTTGTTGTTGTTTTTGTCCCTGGCCTGGCGTGTGTGTGTGTGTGTGTGTGTGTGTGTGTGTGTGTGTGTGTGTGTGTGTGTGTGTGTGTGTGTGTGTACTCATTAGTATTAATGAATCACACACTACATCCTGTTCATTATCTTCTCTTATCTTTTCATTCAATGCAGTTCAAAGAGACAGTGTTAATCAGTAAATATGAAACAAAAAACAGGCACATACACACTAAATACTGTATAAAAGTAATAAGTAGTATGACCGCTAAAGGGGGTAAAAAGATCTTAGAGTGTAGACCGAAGTAGCACAGAATGGATGTCTGTGACTTTTCTGAGAGTAATTAAGCCTTGAGTTGCATTTACTTTGCACTGCCATCATGTCGGTATAGTGTAACAGTATAGTGTACTCCCTGAGATACATGTCAATCAAGCAGTCACTCCATTGTTTACATCTTGAGACTGCACTAATGAAGATCTTTATAGTAGAAGTGAGAGTGAATATTGGATTTCTGTTTGTAAGGTGGACAGAAACAACTCTGTAATAATGCTAATGTTGATCTGCTACGTGTGTATACAAGCAACTATGCCAACATTGTTTACAGATTGTTCTTCTGCTCTCAAGATGGCACACTGAATCTATGGATTTGGTTTTCCCCTTCTTCAAAAACCATCGGCTCTCTTTGTATTCTATTCGAGGAAGAGGATTTCAGCTCTGTACAGCTACTGTCTGGGCCAGCGGAAAACCCCCAGCCATCAATCCTGCATCCTGGCAGCCCCAATGCTGTTCTAATGCATGTGGGTACCTGTGTTGTGACAGAGCTGACCTCCTTTTTCGCGTCTCTGGGGATTGTGCCAGCAGGAGGTGAGAAGAGAGGATGGGGGAGGAATTGAGGGAGACATGGATGATAGGAAAAGGCAACTGTCGACGATAAACTTAGAAAATTGGTTTGGTGGAAGGAAAGGTGAAGAAGTTAAATGAAAGCTAAGGTAGAAGTACTGAGATAAAATGATGAGCGTGAGGAGAAAGGGTTGGGGTGAGTGGAACAGGTCATAGCCGATGGGGATGGATTTGGGGGTGATGGGGCAGGTGGAGCTCCATCACTCTCTCTGGTTTCTGCCTTCTTGTGCCTTCTTGTGAAAAACAGTGTAAACCAATTATGAAATTACCACCAACGGCTGGCTAGCTGGCTTGCTAATTCCACCATGCTTTATGCTACACTGGTTGTTACAGAAAATGATCCAAACAAAGTTATCACTCATCTAGGGATAGAAATGGGCTTTCGTAAACTGTAACAAGAGTGTGTGGATGAAGCATTGAAATAGTTAAATGTAACTCCCTTAGTGGTAGGAAGGCTAGTTAGCTAAATCATGATGGATTTAGCTAGCTTTCTAAATCTGTCATGCTTTATTGTTACACTGCCACCAGTTAGGCTCCGCCCACAAAACATGGCATCACTGACAATTCAAAAAGATCTATAGTGGCCCTCAGTGTTATGATGGGCCTTGACCAGAACTTGCATGGAACAAAACAGTCTTTTATTGTCATGCTGCACTCTTTAAACAGTCATCTGACTGGTACATTTACATAAAACGTTTGATAATGTTGTCGTAGTAATGCACTCTGATTTCATCTGTGAGTTTGGTCCAATGAACATATGACTCAGAAAGCTAATATGTTACCATGGCAATTCCCAAGGCAGCTGAGTTAAATATTCCTTTCGCTGGAGTCTGACGAGCTCGCCACTCATGAAACAGCGTGTATTTCCATCACATGTTCTATTCAGATTTGGTTTATAAAAGGACACTTTATGTTATACAGATTTAGACACACACACACACACACACACACACACACACACACACAAGGTTCTCCTGGCTCCTTAGTAAGTGTTTGTTTACTGCAACCTCTCTGCTTATCCCCTCTCTATGCTCCTCTATTATGCGGTCTTTCTCCTTAACTTCACCTTACCCCTTTCTCTCTTCTCCCTCACCTCTTTCTTTTCACTAACTCTCTTCCACCTACATAGACTCTTTTGCTGCCACTCTTTCCCTGTCCTTCCCCACTCTACTTCCCATCACTATCCTTAAACAACCCTTCCATCCTCTCGTCTTCCTGCTCCTCAGTGATGTTTCATTTACTTTAATCTAATTTGCTGTTATTTAATTTAGAGAGCCGTGACTTCTGATGGCTCAGCAGGGATTCGGGGGTGTAGATGCACTGTTGCATGTGTGTGTATGTGCGTGTGCCTGTTTGTGTACGATCACCCGCATGTACGTGCATCTACAGGTCTGCAGTGTGCACAAATGCACAGATGTGCCCTTGGGCAGAGCAGAAATATTTGATTTTTGCAGCCTAAGTTTGTTTCAGAGAAAACAAACTAACTTACAACCATGCCAAGATGCTCATTACTTATTTACACGGCTGAGAGTTAGGAGACAGTATGAAGAGCCGGAATGGATGGATGATAAGGGATAATGTTCAGATTGCCATTGTGGAGATGAAATGATGGCTGCAAAATGAGAAGATGAAGCAGAGGAAGAGGAGTGACCTTGGGAAAAGCAGATAAACAGACGTATTGTGATTTATATGGCTTCATGTATTATTGACAAAAGAATTATTAGCCGCAGGGAATGGTCTTCACTTGCAATAATGTCCAGACTGTTTTGACGTGCTGCTATATATGCTGGATATGAAGACAAAAGTGTATTGCCCATTTAAATTCAACTCAAAGGATCAACTCTAAGCTACAAAAGGCAGATCCAAACCTCTGAGATAAAGTAAAATGTCCATGCAGTATTATCTGTGATATGTATCTGCTGAAACAAAATGCCGCAGATACAGAGCTGTTTGTTGTAACCTGTATCTCCAGTCACATTAGAATAGTCCTGTCAAAACATGTATTTGAAAAGTTTAAAATCTACTGTAGTAACACATATCTCAGTTTGTATTTAATACACAGTTCTATATGTGATCGAAAAGTACGGTAGTTTTATAGTATTGTACAGTAACACAGATCAGTAAGTAATAATATAGGCCATTGTAGGGCTGTGAATCTTAAAACAGTTGTTGATACCATGTCTGGTCATATGCATGAAATGATTCACAATATTTTTTCTTCCAAACGCTTTCTTTTACTCAAACGCAACACTTTAATTTTTGCCCCCATTTTTCATTAGCGGATCTCAAAGATCTAAGATTTTTCTAGGAAGAGAAATCCATCCACCTCACAGGTGTGGCATATCAAGATGGTGATTAGACAGCATGATTATTGCACAGGTGTGCTTTAGGCTGGCCAAAATAAAAGGCCACTCTAAAATGTACACGTTTACTGTGTTAGTGGGATCCAGGTGACATCTCCTTCGCATAGAGTTGATCAGGTTGTTGATTGATCTTCAATGGCTGTTCAAAGATGCTAGATATTGGTCTGCGGTTTTGAGGCCGGTTGGATGTACTGCCAAATTCTCTGAAATGCCTTTGGAGACAGCTTATTGTAGAGAAATGCACACTCAATTAACGGGCAACAGCTCTGGTGGACATTCCTGCAGTCAGCATGCCAATTACACGCTCCCTAAAAACTGTGGCATTATGTTGTGTGATAAAACTGCACATTTTAGAGTGGCCTTTTCTTGTGTTCAGCCTAAGGCACACCTGTGCAATAATCATGCTGTACAATCATCACTTGATATGCCACACCTGTGAGGTGGATAGATTATCTTGGCAAAGGAGAAGTGCTCACTAACACAGATTTAGACAGATTTGTGAACAACGTTTGAAAGAAATTAGCCTTTTGTGTACATAGAGAAAGTCTAGTAGTTCTTTGAGTTCAGCTCATAAAAAATGGGTGCAAAAACAAAAGTGTTGCGTTTATAACTTTTATTTGCAAATTGAATAAAGTAAAATGTTTTTGTGCAGAATGGTTGAGTTGCTGTCAAAATAATAAATGAAAATGCCTTCAGGTTATCAATAAGAATATGGAAAAATATAGGTGTGTACTGTAAAATCTTTTCAGTTCTTTTGGGCAGTGTTTTTCAGATTCAGAATCCACTCATTAGGCACTGCAGAATTGCTTGTTTACTTTGTGAATCATGAAGTTTTGAGCTCATGTGAACTCTTGTTAATCCTTTTAATTTTATATTCTCAGAGATCAACAGTGATGCCGGCAATATTAGCATATCATGAATTGAAAGTCATGTTTTAATAAAACCTGTGTGTGTGTGTGTGTGTGTGCGTGTGAGAGAGAGAGAGAGAGTGCGTGCATGCATGTGTACTCATAAGTGTGTGTGTATTTTTGTGTGTTTACGGTAGTGAGTCTGCTTTTTTGTGTGTGGTGCACATTAGTAACTCCAGCGTGAGTTTTTAAAGTAACCTCCTTCGTGCTCATAATGCTGCTCACACAGAGACGGGCTACAGTGCTGCACTCTAAATTCTCTCTCATCTCATTGATTCAGTTACCTTTCCCATTTTTTGTCTACCTGTTTACGGCTTAAATTGAAGCAGGTTTGGATGTGCACCATTACTGTATCTTTTCATGAAGTTATACACAAAGATACATAGAGATTTAGCGAAACTCACACAAAATATGTCCAGTAGAATGTTTTTATTAGTTTTAAGACTCTGTCCACATGTGTGTGTGCTTTTCAGATATAAATTCATGCTGATCCAAACTCACACCATTTCAAAACCAGACGGGATAAGAAGAATTTTGCTGCAACTGGATTTGTGTGTCTGGAGAGATGATGGACTGGTAGCCGACGGGCTCAGAAGAGAAAAAGGACTAGAACAGCTTAAACCTACCAAGGTGTGTGATTTATTCATGTTATGTGTGTGGGTGTGTGTATGTGTGTATGTTTGCCAAGGTTCCGCTGATATGGGATTTTTGAAGGCTGATTCTTGATATTTTTGCACTGAAGATTCCTAAAGCTGGATTTTTTTGTGCATTGCAGTTGTGGATTTTTATGCAAAAAATGACAAGCTTTCCATCACCCCCATTTCCTTTTCTTAGGTTGATATAGCCTCTAAAATTGCAATTAGATAAATAACATCATGTTGCACTAAACCTTTACCTGAAACCCCAATAAACATGTAATTCTTCTAGGGTTTGGCAGCTCCTATTGAATCCTGGGAGAGACTGGGATAAATTAAGCTTTTAAATGACCAAAACATCACTAGATTATCAAATGACGAAATGAAATCTGCAAAGAACATAAAGTATAGACCTGTGGATCAGTGATGTCCACACGGAATGACACAGACTGACACTTAGCAGGATGATATGTTGTGTGTGTGTGTGTGTGTGTGTGTGTGTGTGTGTGTGCGTGTGCGTGTGCCTGTCCATCTATTTAAGGGAAATGATGAGTCACCCAGTAATCTTCAAATGGAAGCAGTGTTACATTTTGATACATCCATCATGTCAGTCTCCAGCGAGCACATGCAGGTCATTGGAGTGTTCGCAGTACAGCGCTAACTCGTTAGCAGTTCTACCAGCCTCTCACTTTGCTTGTCACTAATCCGGAGTTGGCTGTAATTCCTAATTTCATAGTCTGTGGACAGCAAGGGCAACAATCTATGTTAAAGTTACCATGGCTAATGTCATTACAGGCTGTCAAACACACTTTACTTTAGTTATTAAGCTGACGGCTTACAACTAGTGAGCAGGTGAAGCTTCATCAACTTTCTCAAAGGCACTCTCTGTGTTCTAGTTGCATTGTATATGCTAAGTCAGATAGTGTTTTCTTTGCGCAAATAATGTACATTTCAAGTGCGGACTAAATGGTTGGATCAAATATGCACACTAATGCAACCATGCAATCTAAAATTTCTCTATTTTGAGTGTGGTGCTGATGGACAGCATGTCCGCATAATTTAATCTACAAAGGAAACAGAAGAACTACTGCTGGAAATGGTGGATGGCGGTGTGATGGTACTGCCAAAATATCTAAATTTATCAAAAAGAGTGTATGTTTTTTTTGTACATAATATGGAATGAGGACACAACTGACATGACTGACTGACTAAATGTGTCTTGACTTACTGTGATACTTTTAAAAACTGCCCTGCCTTATAGAGTAGGCACTTGTATTGTTGTATCCAGTAAGATTCTCCTCCTCAATAATGTATTGTGATCATATTTAGTTACTTTAATTTATCAGCAGGATACATGCACAGATGAAACATTCAACATGAATAGCTTTAATATATTTATTCAATTTTGCTTGTAAGTACAATAGTATTTCCTGAAAAATCTATTAAACATTGAAAACATTTGCCACTGTTTGTACAACCTTTTGACTATCTTGCTCTTGCTCTGGTGTACCTAAAAAGATGTGACAGAAAGTCGTGTTTTGATTAGTTTGGACTTCACCTGAGAACAGGAAATAATCAGAGGTCTGTGCACTGGCTGAATTAACACAACTTTTATGCCTTTCTGTCAGAACAACTGCAATCAAATTCACTGTGTTCCCTCGGAAGGAGTCACTGCACATGGCTTGGCACTTGGAATGACATTTCGAGCATGTTTATAGGCTAAAAAACAAGTTTAAAACGTGCCCTGTTTGAGCCTGTTGGGTGCAAAATCTAGCAGGAGGATAACTCACTGCTTGTTTTCATTTTTCTCTCTACTGACAGCACTTCAAATTTACAAACAGAGCTACAGTACATTTTGAAATTGACCAGAATTCTCTTTTAAGGACCGTAGCATGTACAGCGAAATATGTGCATCTTTTTAATATGTAATGTCGGTGCACTTAACTACTGAACTATGGACAGGATGCCCCTGGCCTTGGCCCTAGTGCTCCAAGCAAAACAATCCAAAAAAGCATTTTATTTTTCTAGTCATCCCAAATTTTTCTACAACCTATACGTCAGTCATCTTAATGATGTCTCATAGTGTTCACCACTTTGTTAAATGCATCAATGTCACATATGTGGGCAGATGTGTCTCCACACACTATTTTCTGCAAAGATCTGGATGGTAAATCCTATCAGTGCATTATTTATGTGGTGTTGCAGATGTAACCAGCCTGGGGAACATTACGTTTGACCCTAAGCTTTGAGGTTATTGTTGCAGGACATGTATTCATTTGTGGGTTTGTATATGAGGAACAGAGACAGAAATTTTTAGAAGTGCCCATGATGGGAAAGCTTATTGTTTGACTGGATGATCATTCAACTTTATTGTTGCGATTGAGTTATATATTCATGTCACAGGTCCAGTTCCAGCATTAACCTGTTTCATCATTTGATTTCGCTTCATTTGCCAGTCATTTAGCCTACTTATTCATGTATACAGGCAAATGAGCCATATCACACGAATCTGTTAATTGTTAGTATCTCCTCCTGTTACCAATCCTGGGTATAGGCAAATGTAAATCAAACTCCTTAGGGGTTTCAAAATAAATTTTCAATGTTGCTTGCGGTGCCAAACTCGGGCTGACAGGATTCTGTTTATTCCCCATGGAAGGTCCCCATTGCTACAGGACTTGGAATAAGCATGGACGGGATGTGGATCGGAATGGATAATAACAATGTTTAAATGCTAATAAAAATGAGGTTAGATTTGAAGAAATTGAATGTATTATACAGCAGCGTTGTGATCTGAAACTGTAATCTGCTTCTCATGTTCCTGTGGCTGCCAGGTTCCCACTTGAGGGAGCAGAAAACAAGATCAAGGCAGTTACAACTTTGCAAAGTACAGATTATATAAGAAGTATTTGATGCACCACACTTTTACATACATAAGAGGACCGTGCTTGCAGCTTTACACAGTTTCTTTCCCGTTGTCCCCAGCTGGAGATTTATCATAATGAGATTATTGTCACCTGTCACTTTCGTGGAGGAAAGTAATTGCCATAGCCATGAACTTTGAAATGCTAATGTTTCTTGTTCAGAAGATAGCTGTAGTGTGACCTCAACAGAGACTCTTTCAACTATAAATTCACTCTGGCCCATTCCTTTTTTGCTACTGCCTAGTTGTCTTTTTTTAATGTGGACCATTTAAAGTTGGGGTAGGGAGTTTTCTTGTAAAAGCAAAACAAACGCCAGAATTTGAGAATATAGCCCTGCTCCTGCTGCATCCCCTCTCTGTCCTGTTTGCCTACACACTTCTGGCTTCAAAAATATGGTACTAAACACATCTTCATTGTCAGATCTTTATCAAAAGAATAGGTTTTCTAAGTGCAAGCAAAAAATTCAGCTTTTACAATTTTATATAACAATGGCCACATTATAATAAGTTCATCAACATAAAGTGAAGCATACGCTCAACAAGCACTAGACTTTTTTTTAAACAACAGTAACCTACAGTATGACATGCCTGTTCTTAATATAAATGGTAGATTTTTTCATTTGAAATTGCATTGCAAAACAACTAAAAGAATAAGGCTGTATTGCTTATCTAAAAGAAAAGTGCCACTGTGTTATTAAAATAAATAAATTACCAAAACACATCAGTTGCAACATAACCCACATACAAACACAAACATGTCCAATGCTTTGGGTATGGATTGAATTGCACTGTCTGTGTCTGCATGGAGATGCTGTTTACCCGCTGTGGAACAAAGGAGGTGCCTTTCCTGTCCGACTGTCTTCTCCTTGCGGTAATTCTATGATAATTACTTTGTTGTTTTCTTTGCAAACTTGTGCGCCTGTAAAACCATATGACGCGACATACTGTGATATCCAGTAAGTTAGCTTACTTTCACATATGTCATTATTGGCAAAGCAATGTTACTAATAGATTATCCTCCTGCAGGATTTTCTTTCATTGAATCAGGCATTTACTTTCTAAAGGGACATTTGCATTTGTAGAACAGCCAATAGGAATGTCCCCTCTCTGAATTGACCTGTGATTGGCCAAAGTTTCATGTCGCAGGCTACATTTTCTAAAGCCTGAAAACAAAGAGAATTGCCGAAGTCTAGTTTTCTTTCAATCCACTCGAATTACAATATGCTGAATTACCCAATGATGCACAAAGCAACTGCCTACACTAGCTTCAATACTGGTATTTTACTTATTTATTGAGTATATTTGACTTGATTTAAGTCCATCCCAAATGCTCTAAAATTCTAATTCAGCGCTATTAAAACTTTTTACTGCATGTATTCCCTTATTGTTCTTGGCACTTTCCATTGCCAACAATCTAAGTTTTGTAAATAATTTGAGTGTTAAGCCTGGCACTTTACTCTATGTTTTAGTCATGGTCGCATTTATGTAGTGACTAAAGCTCGGGAAAGCAGGATATAAGTATATGTCTGTTAGTAGCAATAAAAGGTCTGACAGAGCAAACATTACTGGAAGAAATAGGGCAACCACATTTGATTGCTGACATGACTCCCTTTATTGATTTTCTGTGAGGTTAGAGTCCATGTTAGCGTGTCTTTGTAGCTCTTTTTTGATGGTTTAGCCTTCCTCTCATGTCTCCTCTCTTTATATTTGTGAAACCAGAGGTTTTGGCAATTGTCAATTCGCTCAGGTAACTTAGCAAGATCCATCTGTGAATGTGAAATCCATGTTATACTCAGGGTGAAGTGTATTATCAGTCAGTCAGCAGGGAAGTGCAACAGAGCTGAAAATAAGTCAAGTTCTTTGACTCAGTGGAGCGGTTTGTATTGATGACAACACAAAGAGGAGCTGCTGACACTTTATTAGTATGTGACAGAGTGATTTGATTTTCTTGTGAATGAATTGAAAATGTTCCATCTTTGCAGCATAATGAACAGTGAAAAACTCATCCTCCACCGACAAAAAGCAGTAAATTGGATTTCTCAATACCTAAAAAATGGTTCTTAACTCACCATGAGGTTTGAATTATCACCTGGACAGTTGTCTGCCACAGAGCTGTGCCCAGGTAGGACAACGGATGGACTCCCTTTATGTGGCGACCATTAGCGATCAAAGACCTGGATGGGACCCAGTAGTGGATAACCTGACGCGTCAGATAGTTTGTTAACTATAATAACTAATACTCACTGCGAAAACTGCCTATGAATGTGTAAAAATTGGCTCAGCCGGTCTGCATGCTATAAATCAGTGAATCAGACCCAGGGACAGGCTTATGTAGGTCATATAGAAGCATCTGTATTAAATTCAGACTATCAGTTAAAACTCCTTGTAGTTGCTTCAAAGGAAAAATGATAGAGGACTCAATGAATGGTTTGATGAGCTGAAAATGGGAAAGATTTTGGAGCAAAATGTTAGACAACCTTTTAATCACCATGATCAAAACACCAAATGAGCAGTATATTTGGAAAGAATGGTATCCATCCCTCCAGTAGAATTAAGATACTTAAAACTATGACAAAGATCACTGACGCTGTTTTGGGTTCTTTCTTTAGAGACCTGACTTAAAATACCCAGTTTAAATGCATAAACATGTTTGAGTTTCTAAAATTATATAAAATATAGTATGAACAATACATTTTAAAAGCACATTACACCATTAAGCAAAGGTCTAGCTCTTGGATCGGTTTTGAAGATAAGTAATCATTCAATGGATAAAACCTTGGCTATAAGTACAAAACAGGGAAATAAAGATTACTTTTTACACTTTAAGATAATTTAAACAATGAGCTTGACCTCAAGCTCTTTGACTGAATTTAAGAGAAATCTACAGGTGTAACTTAAACAGCTAAACATGTATTTTAGATGTTATTTCCACTACTCTAAAAGACAAAATGGAAGCAAAATAGCCCAAAATCTTTAAATTGAACAGTGCATGAAAAAATCTATATTTTTGCATGTAGTGTCCCTCCAAAAAGTCATAAAGTGGTCATAAAATGTTATTTTTGTAGGTGGAGTATTATAAAATTGTTATGATACAAGGGTTCATCAATCAACAGTGACATCTAAAGGTCTATATCTTTGAAATTAAATGTATGGATTTATTATATAGGCAGTGGTTATGCATTGAAAGGAAATATGCTCTTTATTCTGTCTCAAGAGAATCCTGTTGGCTTTGACTCAAATCTGGCAAAAAATCACATAAGTTGCAGTCATGCAGTTTAAGTTGTCTCATGTCAGGTTGACGCCGACATGAGGCACATTACTTCACTTTCATTTGTCTTGCCTCTGCTGGAGAAAACCTTTCAGCACCTAGGACAGCGCCAAGAAATCAGCACCACAGATACAGCACAGAGAACTTCAACCTCCTTAGCATGATTTCCATGAGAATTTAATGACTTTGCATCTCTGATTGGCCAAGTCTTCCCATGAACCTTCATTAGCTACCCACAGCGCTGTTAGAGCTCCAGGGTGACTGTGTTATCTTCACAGAAGCCTCAACTCCCATGACAAACTGCAGTCTTGAGGCACATCACACTTACTGTATTTACCGATTGCAATCAGCGGGAGGGAGATAGATTGGCTGGTAAAATAAGATGCTTCATAACATTTCAGTTTCAATCTCAAGATCTGCAATTGAGCTGCCATGGTCCCACTGCTGGGGGAAAAACAGGCGTCACACAGGCTATTACATAATTAGTAGGCACTAGTAGAAGTTAATGGCATAGTGCTGGGGTATTCTAATCAGAGGCAGAGATCGAAAAAAACAGCATGACCAGAAGATGACAGGAGGGGAGAGGTCTAATGACAGTTGTAAAAAGGAAAAGGAGGTTGGGGTTCATGAAGGTGCCTTGAATCTTGATGCCTGGCCCACAAAGAAGAAGATGAAGATATAAGATGGGTGGTAGGGAGGAGGGGGCTTTAGATACACATACTGCATCATTTAAATACTGCGGCTGATGTCATTTCCTAAGCACCATAAGTGGTCATCAATGGCTCTTAAAGCTGTGAAGAATGGCTAAATGGAAACAGGCGCACAGCTACCCAGGGGAGATGTAGCTCCACTGATCTGTTGAAACCTTAATTACTCGGACCTCACACACCACTCTCTCTCTCTCTCTCTCTCTCTCTCTCTCTCTCTCTCTCTCTCTCTCTCTCTCTCTCTCTCTGACTCTTGCTCTCACTCTTACACACGCACACACACCTGCAAACAGTGTAGCTCCCATTGAGCGCCACGGCGTCGTCTATTCCCCGCTCACCTATACACAGTCGCACCTCTGCTGCCGTGGCCCCCACGTGGCCCCTCCCTTACGGACTGGACCGAAAAATAGGTTAAATCTGTCACTTGGAGTAGCCGAGATTAATGCACCAGGAGCGTTCGGAGATCCCTTCCCATCCGTCCGCTGTTTTACCGATCTGCCCTCAAAGCTTTCACAGGGAGTAGATTGCATTTTAAATCCTGATTTATTATTTTATTGGCGACCGGCAACAGCAGCAGCACCACCTCCGGTTGTTAGACCCAGACCCGTGGGCGGCTGGGTGGCGTCCGTCTGGGCGAGCTGATAGGACGAAGATTTGGCACTCCTACCAGCTTTATCCCCAAATCTCAAGATATGGCGATGAGAAGTGAGATGTAGAAAAACGGATGGGAGGCCATTCATGTGGGTCTTGGCTTCAGCTAAAACGGACCAAATCTTGCAACACCACCACGACCATCATCCTCATCCTCCCCCTCATCATCTAACCAGTTGATATATTTTTTTAAACAAGTATCTAAAAAGTGTGCAGCACATGACACGTTGGTGAATCCCCGAGGCAGGTCCCACACAGACTGAATGAGTCCATCTTTGGCTGTCGGACGGACTCCTCAAGAGCACAGGGCAGATGCAAACAGACTAAACACATCTTGGCAATTCAAAAGACCCTCAGCATCTCCGCCAACGGTGTTCTAACCTAGCGGGGTGAATCTCACACCGGGGGACCAGTCTTTTCACAGGCAGGTAGGCTACACCCCGACGGCTAATTACTGTACCACCTCTGGGTTGGTGTGTTAAAGGTGATTTAGGGGATTACCGCGACCGACCGCCCATGCGGTGCTTCCTCTGATGGCCGCAGAAACGCGCAGGCGACTGCACCTGTTGTAATCAGTGTAAATGTGCGGAGCGTGCTTGTGCGCGAGCGTGTGTAAATAGACCTCTATGTATATGTTGACAGTCTGTGTGAGCTGTGCTGTTTTAATGGCTGACAGTGACATTATGTAGGCTATGTGGGTCTGCCTTCCGACTATTTCAACTGCTCCTGTCTTTCCAGCTGTTTGCGTGCGTCGCGCGCGTCAATGCGCGCCGTGTGGGTTTGATGGGTGTGATTAGGTGATTATAGATCCATCATACACGCGTTATAAGTGTGATTACGGTATAATTGTCTAAACATGCAGTAGGACGTGAATCACTCCATCACTACACATCATGCTTTGTGGCTTATCAACTGCTCTCCTGATAAATGGGGACTGGCTGCAGTCTGAAGCCCAATGTGTATTCTCATTGCCAGATGCTCTAAAACTCCCCAGTCATAAAGGCAAATGGCCAAATATGTCACATTCCTAACATTCATCATCTGATATCCCCGGTGGGACGTGCGTGATAATGTTCCGTGTGAGTGCGGGCATCTGAGAGGGTAGCGCGCATAAGTGTTTTTATTTTTAAAGTTTTTTTTTTAAATTCTGAGACACCCGATTCTCATTTTATAAGGGTGACATGCGGATTTGAGCATCAGGCAGTTTGAGTCCAGCTGCGCTCCCTTTGCTGCATGCGCACATTGTGGCAGACCATCGCGGGTGTCCAACTCTGTTCTGGTCGGTGGGACTATTTTACGGTAACATCCTCCAAGCCTCGGTTCACACCACTGGACAGAAGATCAAGGGCGCACACGTCCACATCTCCTCTGCCGAGGCTTGAAATGAAGCACCAGAGACATTCACTTGGCGCAGCAGCTGGTGGGGGTGTCAGACAGAACGTGTTTCATGACCCGGCTTGACCTCCGTGAGAGGCGGCTGTAGGCGACAAGATGGCCAGCCCATCCAGCGCCTCTGTTGAGGAAATGTTTTTAGAGTACTGCCTGATGGGTAAAGGAGAGACAGCAGATATCAGGCTGTCTGTCTTTGCCCAAGGTGACTTTAGGAGGACAGTGACAATGTGACGTTGAACACAGCTAGTTTTTTTATTTCCATTAATTGTTTGCCTTATTGATTTAGCTGCAAACCTAATAAGAAGCCATTTTATTGTGGGTCGCCTGTTGCATGTCCTTCTTTGAAGTGTAAGTTGTATCGGCTGTCTCTTTTTTTGCTTTGTGGTCTGTTTGACAAATCACAGAGTTGCAGTTTATGCTTCAATGGATCAACTGTGGTCTCTCATTATTTTTGTCAAGCCCAGGCTAGTCTTATCTCCAGATTGGAGAAGACATGGAGAGCTAACTGCAGTTTTAGTGGCTTGAAGTGAAAATTAATTTGCGGATTTATCTTGAAGTCTTCCTGGTCGGCTAACACATTTCATACACATTACAGTCCTTAGATGAAGTTAAATCACACTGTTTGGATGGTTTGTCTGTGGTTGCCACATAAGTAACAACCTGTTTCCTTTGATCTAATGAATAAGGCTGTCATGTTGTCTTGTCTTGGATGCCTGCTTGTGATAGAAGCGCAGTGTTCCCTGTTGGGGAAAAATACTGCTGGGACCTCTCAAATCTTTTCTGCCTTGCTGCTAATGCATTCCTCTCCGTTGGGAGAGAGGGGGGTGAGGAAAAAACATGAGTTTCCATTCTCCCTATTCCCAGCTTTTGATCTTAGTTTGCTCCTTTTCACTTCATTTGAGCCTCTTCCCTCCAGTCTGAGCTCAGATCTGCTCTGATCACTACTCTGCAGACTTGAAACTCGGCTCCCTAGAGTGCGGGTGACCCCACAGTTCAAACACTGTTAGCCAGACTGCTTTCATTTGCTCCTTTCATCCTTTTTGCACCCCATCATCCCTCTATCTTTCTCACCTGTCAGTCTGTTTTTCTGAAAGCCCCTCTTACTGCTCTCAGCCAGGCGATGAGGCTCATCAGATGGAGGTTTTCTGCTTAAGCTGGTTCTTGTCAGCTCTTTGTGACAACAGTGTGTGTTCACATGTAGAAAAACCTCAATCCCAAAATATATGGGGAAAAACAGGTAGTGAGTGAGAGAAGCGGTAAAAAAAGAGAGAGGTGACTGGGTTTAATGTATGTGTGTGCGTCTCTGCTGGTTTTTGCCACGAGTGAGTGGACGTTTCTGTCAGTGGAACAACTCTGACAGCAGATGGACTGTTAAACTACATTCTCATACTCATTTCATATCATATGTCTAATTAATTTTTCCACTGTTTAAATAAATGTTGGGTCCTGTTTAATTTGAGGAGTTGGGAATTTCAGCCGGCTGTTTCTTATTTAACAGCCATTAAATGTTGTTACTCTTGTGACTCTTTTTTAATCTTGTTATTATTCCTTCATTTCCATGAATATCATCACTTGTATAAGCACCACAGATCACTAATACATATTGACAAACTTCATAAAACTTGTCATAAAAATAACAATGTACAGCTCATGCGTGTTCACAATATCTGCCTTACAGACATGTATGCACTAATGCACCCATAAGAATTTAAACATTGAAATGTATTCAATTTTGTTGTTGTCGCAGAAATACATTTACAAATACACCTCTTTATTTGTATGCATGGGAGCATGCTTACAATATACATATATTTAAAAAGCAGAATACAAATATTCCCAAATATTATTGTCAAGCGAAATATGATGCGGAGGCTAATTTGTCTCTACCTTTCTCATATTGGAACCTGTTGCTTCCTGTCAAACGTTACTGTCCATCACTTTAACATGTCTGTTTTATCTGCCTTTGTGGAAAACTGAAGAAAAGGGGTTCTTTGGTCGTTTTGTGTTGTAAAACAAACCTGATGCTACAGAGAGGTTTAGTCTATATCCTCGACGTTGCACTTCCGGGATGTTTTGTTGCCCACTGAAATTCAGCCGTATTTTACTCATTTCAGCCGAATATCCGGTGCCTTGGGCTTTCTTTGGGTAGGCACTTTAAACTCTGGTTGGTTAAGTAGAACTATGGTAAACCTTTTCTCAGATCTCTGCAGGGTAAATCCAGACAGCTAGCTAGACTATTGGTCCAATCTGAGTTTTCTGTTGCACGACTAAAACAACTTTTGAACGTACACATGCTCCACCTAAACAAGTTCCTTCCCGAGGCTATTTTGCAGCGGCACTGTGGCTTTTCCTGGGGCCTAGCACCCCCCCCCCCCAACGATTGTTATTGGTTTAAAGGAATGCCAATAAACCTGAGCACGTTCTCCCATCCTGGAACGCTGTCTGGACCAGCCAGATGCTCCTCCATAGCGCTGCGGTAGATGAAGGTCAGGCAAAGTTAGACTACAGAGGGATTACTGTGATGATCATATTTATTTATTTGATTAAATCTTGATGAATTCCATCTCTCCATTTAATGTGAATATGTTGTTAATAATATTGACATGCGTTTAAAGCGAGGCAAGGTGATCTTTGCTAAACAGCAGTAAAGATGCTAACATCATTGCCCTAAAGCAGCTGGGACCTGAGACACTGTTTGCAAAACAGATACATGTTAAATGTATAGATAGAAAAGAGTAGAACTAGGACCAGATGGACTGAAGAATACGTTGCATTAGAGCTCACAAACTATGTGCACATACACACTTTCCTGCACACAGTTCTGAGCTACAGCCCAATGCGCAATCCTCCATTGAAGGTCTGCTGCTTGCTTTTTAATTGGTAGCTTGTATGGCTTGGGTGACAGGACTTTGATCAAAAACAACAAGCAGGAGAAAGACAGCTAGATAACGATTGCTAGACAATACAGAGTTGCTGATTGTGCTCTGATGGTATTTATCGGAACAATAACGGTGGAATATTTTTTATGACTCCATTGAATTATAATGTGCTTACATAATTTGTCACTGTGATTCTGCCACAAGGAGACAGCGGTTTCTGAGCAGAGTGGAGGGAACAATGTTCCCTCCACAGGAGCTTGTGTTTCTAAAAATGGCTCATGACTGTGCTGGTAGTCTGGGTTTGAATATACATGCACACACTGAGACTCCCTCTTACCTGTAGTATTCTTGCACACACACTCACATGCAAAGTTTATTTAGACTCTGTGTGCTTGTGCTCTGCAGGGAGAAGATGCCATTCCACCATGTGCGGGCGGGCCTGCTCTATCCAGACAACTACCTGAGCAGCTCCCTGACGGAGGGCAGCGAAGCCTTCCAGCTCACCAGCATCTCCACAGAGGAGCTGGGAGGTAAGTGTGCCTACAGAGCAAGAAAGAGAGGGTGGGAGGTGGTGTTGGCACAAAGTAAAGTGTGAGGTACTTGCAAATATTGTTTCACAACTGGAACAATGCTGTCACAATGCCTCAATTCTTCCGGGAAAAGTTTTTTTCCATTTAGCCGTTTTGTTAGAGCTTGAATGGATGCAATGGTTTCCACTTATGCTGCTTAGGAAATAAAATCAGATACAGGACTAAGAATGACAGAAATATAATGTACATGCCTGAAGTAGGACACAATTGTATTGATATTTGTTTTGTTATTCAAGTTTTCAATCCATCACACATGAAAATTGATGCATCCAGCACTCAAGACGGCCTGTTTGGTAAATAGATTTTTATCAAAATATCAAAAATTTCAGAATCATGTATGGTGATTATTGAAGCCTTAATGTGTACATCACTTTCATATAGCAGCTAGGAAATGTAGGCCTATTTTAATTCTATATTTTAAATTATTTATTTCTTACTGTATATAGGCATACTGCTGGGTAGCTTGTGAACTTCCCCCTTAATATTATATAAAATATATTATGTTGTGTTATTAATCTGAGTCAGGAAAGTAACTAAAGTTATCAAATAAATGAGGGGGGCTGTGGACGATCAAGGAAGACTATTGTATGTATTATTAGGAGGCACCAACAGTTTTGTTGTGATTACTTAAAATTCCTCATAGGGGCAACAGAAACTATGCACTATAGCTTTAAGTACAGTACTTGATTGATAAAAAGTTTCAAGAACAAAGCACCACTACAATATGTCAAAATATTTGGACCTTTAAATTGGCTTAAATGACTGAGTGAATGAGTTGAATTGAGTTGAATGAATGAGTTTGGCTTTCATAAAGTCTATACAGCGTGTGTGAGTGCGCTACTGACCGCAGGCTGACGGATCCTGAAGCATATTATACATTTTTGCGTTGGAGTCCTGATTAAAGGCTATCCTATAACATAACATCAAGCATGCTATTTGACCGGCTGCACAAAACAAAGACTTCTACATGAGTACACATACTTCAGTCTTGGGTTGGTTTGGGAAATAAACAGCTGATCCTGACACAGAGCTACGACAGAGAACAGAAAGACTGTGTTTCTGTTTGTTTGTGTTTAAACATGTGGCCAATTGTAGTTTGCTCGAATGAGCTTTGGTATGAAGTATTTTGTTGCATAAATCTTTTAATCCGATGTCCCTTGTGCACAACTCAACTCAACCCAGTGCACTTAAACAGTTGCCTTGGTGTGCTGAAAGCAGAGCTGGTACAACGACTGAAACGCCATCTGGGTTTTGTTTTGTTATTCAAGGGCAGCGAGAAGGGTAAAATAGTTTGGATCTGTGTAGCTATTATATGAATTGAATTTGGACTCTTCGACTCCAGACATCATGATGAGGCATTTTCTAATCCCTGTCAGACACAGATCCAACTCAACCAATAGGTTTGTTTAATGTGGACAAAATATCTGTGGTGTTTGCTGCCAGCATTTGAAAACTCCTAATCCCACTTCAGAGAGATGCTGAAGGTTCTTCTAGAATCATGTGTTAGTGCAGATAGTATATAGTTGGATGGCTGCTATCCTTTTCTGTGGTTGTTAGCCGTTTCATCAATCACAGTGAGAACATGCACATTTCTGGGGTGTTAGATTCTTAATACACAGTCAAAACAGGCAGAGCAGCATGCTCATACAAATATATATACACACACACACACACACACACACACACACACACACACACACACACACACAGACACCGGCATTGCACAGTGATAAATCAGGGACCATTCGTACTCTAAATGTACTCCGTACGGTTGAGCTGCATACAAATACGTCTTACTTTATTTTGGGAGGCTATACACTCGCCCTCATACCCAATCCCTCGCCTCTGATACCCACTTTATTTAGTGGGAGAAAAAGGGAGGCAGTGGCCCGGCGCCTGAGTCTAATTATCAGCCGCTGGGGATATTTACAGGCTTTATATGGTTGCTGCGACTAAACTTCGTCTCTTTTACGCATTTGACTGACCAAAGACAGTCATAGGAGGCAGATCTGAGACTGACTTATTACACAGAGGAAGGAAGGAGTAGCATGTCAGGACAAGAATATTAATGATACACAGCCTGAGAGAGACAGAGAGAGATGAACTTCATGAAAAATGTATTGTTTAAGGTAGGAAAGTAGTCTTTAGCAAATTGTAATTTTAAGTCCACTGTGCAACAGGCTGTTGCTCTTCATGATTGGGATTTTCCTGTAAAGTTCTGCACAAATGCCAAATTTGATTGAATTTATTGATTTATCTCAAACAATCAACAGTGTTGCAAGACAAAACAAAAATTGAAAGACACTAAATGAAATACAAATAATCAGAATTTAACAACAACAACAACAAAAAAAACACAAGAAATATATGCAGTATGTACACTACCGGTCAAAAGTTTGGGGTCACTTACAAATTTCCGTACCACTCCATTACAGACAGAATACCAGCTGATCTGAGTGGGGGGGCTGATCTTTAATGCAATATATGTACATTGGCCATTATCAGCAACCATTCATCCAATGTTTCAAAGGCTCATTCTGTTCACTAATCTGATATCATTTTCAAAAACTAACTAGAATAACATTGGAGAACCTTTTTGCAATTATGTAAGCACATAATTTAATCTGAAAACTGCCCTGGTTAAAGAAACAATGCAACTGATCTCAGCTGGTATTCTGTCTATAATGAAGTGCAATGGAAAATTCTAAGTGACCCTAAACTTTTGAACCGGTAGTGTATATACCGGGCATATAAAAGGATTAGTTTGAGAACAAGCAGCCAAAAGCAATTAGCTTATTTTGTCTGGCCTCGATTTCACAAAATCATCTTGTTACAAAGTAAATATAGATATGCAAATATAGCAAACAACCTTTCAGATCTTCCAATAACTTCAAACAACAGAATCTGTCCTGCCTCTGTTGTCCTTATCAAGTCGATACATTCAACCACCTCCAAGAAAGCTAGAGGTAGGGGAGAGAGAGTGGGAGATCACCCTCACCTGGATTTTCCTGAGAGAAAGGCTGTAAAAATTCCAGTAAACGGGAAAGCCTGTTATCAGCACCAGGGAAGCACCTTTGTGCACTGTACACAGACCTGCTAAAATCTGTTCATTCATCTCATGGAGTCAATCTCACTCCCACCATCTGATGGCTCACTTTTATGTAAGTCTTTGAGCAGTTTTTATGGATACAACTTTTTGAAATCAACATGTACTAAAACCTAAACAGCAAGTGGCAAACAGTTGATTGCAAATGAGTGATATGATTCTGATCTGCCACCATATTTGGTCATGGTTAAGCACAGAAACTTTTAGGTTAAACCTGCATTCAATAATTTCTTTGGACAACCATTGGCCAACATTCACTTTCTTTGATCTCTGTTTTCAGTCTCTACCACCTTTAAGGGATACGTGCCTCTTTAGCTGCTAAATGCTCCACTATGATCACCAGCTAGTCAATAACAGTGTCTCTCTGCTGTTTGGTGCTGATCAGGTCGTGTACAGTGTTTTTTTTTAGAGGTTTACCATTAAAAACATTAAACCAAAACAAGTTGTGGAGTGGAAAACAAAAGCTGAAACCAACTGCAGTGAGTTGATACATTCTCTGTGAGTTTATCATTATGAGTGACCCCTTTTACATGCAAATAGTCATTTAATCCATTGTTTGTATAGCAATAATAACTACGTTAGGGTGATGGAATGATTGTGGTAATGATTTAGAAGAAACCAGTCCTGAAGGGAGGTAAGATACAGGATGCAAACTGTGGTCTCCAGTTACATACTGTAGTTTGACAACCAAAACCACCCCAACCTCCTCCCTAAGAGGTTTTTCTTCGCTGTGACACCATCCCCCTATTTCTGCTTTCACACAACCATAATCACTCCTTGCAAGGAAAATGCAAACATAAAATATGTAATTTCAGGTGAATAAACAAATGACAAATGCTGCTGTCGTTCAGTCTTCTTAACATCTGTAGTGTAGCAAGCAGTATAGACAAGGTAATGAGTCTAGACACTTTTTTAATGGCAATAAAGAATAAAAATGAACAGATACTTGAATCTGCTATGATGTTCTCACGACCTTTAAGACACATAGAAAACGAGAAAATTAAGACTGTAACAATATGAAAAATAAAACCGAAACTGCAACACTCAACTCCACGAACCTGTGTTGCGGATTGAGAAGGCAGAATCAAGACCCACCCCTTCCAACTCCCAGAGTTATGCTTTCCGTCCAGATCCAATGCTATCACATCTTTAGATTACTATTCGTAATAATCATTTTGGTGCCATATTCCTGTTTTTTTTTCTGGTAAATTTAGCTAATTGTAAAGAAAGTTAAAAGCAAAGGGGGGGGTACCGGTGACGCTAACGGAGGTGTAATGTTACAAATGGCCGCTGTTCTACCACACATGCCAACCTGGTCTCAAACTAAATGCATAATACACAGCTTGTCTAAATAATTACTTGTGTGTGTGTGTGTGTGTGTGTGTGTGTGTGTGTGTGTGTGTGTGTGTGTGTGTGTGTGTGTGTGTGTGAGTGTGTGTGTGTGTGTATATATACAGTATATAAAACATATTTTATTAAATAATTACAGAATGAAAACTAACCAAAATGTTCTTTAACAGTCAAATGTGTCTTATTTCCCCAAAGGAAAGAGAGACAGGCAGACAGACAGTATTGTACAGTGATATGTTGTTCGTTTGTTGTGCAGAGATCCGTGATGCGTTTCGGGTTCTGGATCGTGATGGGAATGGTTTCATCTCTAAACAGGAGCTGGGCATGGCCATGCGCTCCCTGGGTTACATGCCCAGCGAAGTGGAGCTGGCCATCATCATGCAGAGACTCGATATGGATGGTGAGGCACATAAGGACACACACTTGGATGCATGCAAAAAGCATACATGCACTCACACGGAGTGAACCTTTTCATAAAAGGCAATTTAACATAAACCACGTGTGTCTCATGTTTGTTTCTAGTTGCTGTGTCTGTTTTGTTTTCCTCCCAGTGAAAGCAAGCTTTATGAATATTCCTCTGTGTTAAATTTGTATGCGGTATAAATAAAAAACACTTTTAAATGATGCTAAAATCATAGAATATGATGCCTCTTTTACTTGCTAGAAGTAAAATGAGATTTTGAGTTACAGCCTCCTTCAAAACGTTCGTACACAACTTTTTCTAAACTGCCTTAAGAGCAGCAGGTGGTCAATTTAAATAAATAAAAAGTCCCTTGGAGACAATAAAGAGAGAACCTGTCTACTCCTGCTCCTTAAACTCCTGCTCCACTTGTAAATCTGCAGAGGATAGCAATTACTCCTAAGCAGTCCCTGAATCGCAAACACGCCAAGTCAATCTTTTAACTGGTTCTTATCGGCCTGCTCCCGATTCCACAGCTCGTGGTAAATATCAAAGGTCAAAGCTAAAAGCTTTTTGCTTTTGCCTCCATGAGTAGCCTGACCATCTGAAAACTGCACTGCCATTTGTTCTGAGGGGACAGTATCTCTCTTAAAGTCCTCCACATCTGACTTATATCATCTCAATTTTGTAAACCAATGAAAGCAGCCACTGTCACAATTAGTTTAACAATTATTACAGATACGATAATTGAGATGATGAATTTTATACCATTAAATCCCCTTTACAATTACATTTATCCACTGATCTCTGGCATTATATTATTATCCTCCTCTTATTCTATTATGTTCATTTAAAGCTGCATTTATGAGAAACTGCAGTCAGGTTTCAGAAAATGTCTTTGTTGCAGTTTGATACCAATAATGAAGTGCTCTATTCTAACCCAAGCAAATATACTTGAGAACTCTATTCGCCATACATGAATTGCATGTTGCCTGTCGACAGATTTCACATTTTGCATGTTGATGTTACACAACAATTCATTAGAAGTCGTTCATTTTTTGCAAGTGTACCACTTGAATATTGTCTCTATTTTCCCTGTAATTAGCAGTAAATTACATAGTTCATTCAAGGGACATTTTTAAAAAGTATTCAAAAATTACAGAACCGTAAAATAAAGTGTTATTCTACTACCAATACTAACACACCAACACAGATGCTTGTGCAGACTACATCTAATGCCTCCGACGTACTACTTATTTTAGCAAACATTAAATAGTATATTAGGGAACACTGCACTATAGAGTATAATGAATACATGTAGTAACTTAGTTAAAATGCTGTTGTAGAGATGATCACTGAGTATTGATTCTACAGGATGCTGGATGTTGATTGCTATCTCTAAAAACATGCAGCAGTAGAATGCATAACGTCTTCTTTGTGTGTGTGTGTGTGTGTGTGTGTGTGTGTGTGTGTGTGTGTGTGTGTGTGTGTGTGTGTGTGTGTGTGCCTGTGTACCTGTGTGCCTGTTTGCCTGCGTGCGTGCCTGCAGGGGACGGCCAGGTGGATTTCGAGGAGTTTATGACAATACTTGGGCCCAAACTGCTGTCATCTGACAACAGAGAAGGATTCCTGGGCAACACCATCGACAACATCTTCTGGCAGGTGAATGACTAGACCTCCTCCTCCTGGCGCTAGAGTCTGTTCAACATCCCTCACAATCCTCATCACTTACCAGTTACATCCTTTATGCCTGCTTTTACTAGCTCTGCCTCACCTCACACTTCTAACAGGAGAAGTTAAATGATTCATTCTCCTGAATGAAGGAGAAATTCAGGAGTCAGATCAAGTCTTACATGCTTAAGCATAAAGCCTAGTTTCTGCAGGGGCTCTGCACAAACACACAGCTAAGTTCAAAAACACACACACACACACACACACACACACACACATACACACACAAACACAAACACACACACACACACTCAGGCCTCCCTTCTGCTTCTTCTAAAAAACAGAGACTTTTTTTCTTTCGACGCAGTGCCTTAAAGGAAAAGAGACTTGCTGATAATTGAGTGTGTTTCTTAATGTGAGTCTGTTTTGGGGTTTGGTTATGTGCGTGTTTATCATTCACAGTGTTGCAGAAGGTATTACCATATTAAAGATTTCAGGGATGTGCCCCAGAACGAGGAAAGTCTGAGCTTGTGTGCTTTCAAGTGTCCAGACTTGGCTCAGTGGTGATTAAGGCTGCAGCTCATATACATGTTTTTTAAGTTAGCTGTTCTGTTTTTGAAAATTGTTTCAGGAAGTATATGTGCTGCTCTGCTTATGCCTCTTAGGTAAGACATGCGACAATAATGAAAGCAGGGTTTTGTTTTTGTGTAATGTGTGTGTGTGTGTCTGTGTGTAGAGAGGGAATTGAGTGTGAGGATGGCTGGTTGAGCAGGGTGACAGCTCTCAGGAAGCTGTTCTCTGCTTTTCTTGAGTCAGATGAGAGGAGAAACATTTAAAGGGTGACTCACTGAAATGAGGAGGTGTGTGTGTGTGTGTTTCAGGTTACATACAGGGCCACATTTACATAGATATTCTTTATCCTAGATTTCATTGTGTAAGGACTTTAGGAAGTATCATTAAAAAACTTCTATCTTTGACATTCCCACATTAGAAACGTTATTTATTAAAACCAGAAGTCATACAACAATCATCTTTTCCTAAATTGTATGAATTGGAACAACTTTTAGAGACACAGTGTATTTATGAAAGGAGAATGAAGCAATAGGGACTACAGAGTGCCAACCAGTTAAGCTGATAGATATGAAAGAATAGAGTGGCAAGCTAGAAAATATGTGGGGATGGGGAGCGGAGTGTTGGTGGTGCAGGGGGATGCCCCACATAAAGATACAGGGATATAAAGGAAACACACAAAGGAGGAGACTGAGAGAAAATGAAAGAAGAGGTACAAGAGCCTGTGATTCATGAAGGTCGCAGACAGTGCTAGTCTCAGGGGTGATTTAAAATCTTCACCTCCCACAAAGAGAAAGACAGACTACAAGAAAACAGGAAGGAGAATGAAAAAATAAGAGAAGGAAGAGCCTAGAGAGAGAGGGAGCAAGAAATGAAAGTGTAGCGCGAAAGAATATAGGAAGAGAGGAGGAGGAGGAGGAGAATGAAATGGTGGAAGAAAGTGTGTCTAGGGACATTGGGAGCTGCATAGTGTGTGTCTGTTAGTGTGTGTGTGTGTGTGTGTGTGTGTGTGTGTGTGTGTGTGTGTGTGTGTGTGTGTGTGTGTGTGTGTGTGTGTGTGTGTGTGTGTGTGTGTGTGTGTGTGTGTGTCTCTGTGTGTGGTTATATTTCACCCCAGAGGGAGAGACTTTGTTTTGAAAGGAGTAAGATGGAAGAGAAGGAGTCACACCACGGTTGGCCGTATTGACTTAGTTTAGTATGTTCAGATGATATCCTCACACAGTGAGATGTATAATGATTGACTTCTTTGGGTAGACTAGAGTTTGTTTGGTTTTTTTTTCCTCTGTGCGTACACATGATTGTATCATGCTTGTTTGATTTAGTGTACCGATGAAATGTCTTAAAAAAGAAATTCTGTTTATATTCCACTCCATTCCAAGCGCAGGATTTAGATATTTGTTTTGAAAAACTCTTGACTCAAGTTATCTTATTTCTGCTGACAGTCAGTAAATTAGATTTGAAAAAGGGAGAACTACACACATCAGGAGCAATTTTGGGGTTCTTGCTTAAGAACATTTGACATAAGACGAAAAAAATTAACAAAATAATGCGGTAGTTGGCAAAGGATTGTTAGAGGATAGCTAAAAGTGTTGTGTAGGTCTACCTAGACAACTTTACTGCAATTGTATTCTCTGCTCCAATCGCCAACACCTTTCTGCTCTGAAGTTATCCACCGCCATTCTCTCTCTTGCTCGCTCGACCACACACTCACTATGCACACACTGCTCACTGAGCTATTCCTAAAAGGGCCCACACCGCTGTTATAACACCACGTTTCCATCCAAAAATTTTAATGGGAATTATCTAGTTAGAAAAGCTGGATATAAGTGATAACTCCAGCTTTACTTTACCAGAGCTGTCAAATATACCACGTTTCAAAAGTTAAGGGGCTACGCCAGTGTTTGATGAAATAGGGCAAATCACGGTCTCCCCTAGCTGTAGATAGATGGGCCAACACATTTTTTGTGCATGCATTGTTTTAGTCTGGTGCAACACTGGCAGCGCCGCTGCTAGTTAGCTTAGCGTAGTGAATGGAATCTTATGTTGCCAGTTAGCATGTTGAGAGTCAAAGTGAGCCAACAAAAAAAACACCTATCTACAGCTAGGGTAGACCGTGATAAGCCCTATTTCAACAAACACTGGTGTATCCCTTTAATGCTCTTTAGTACAAAGTGAGACAGAATTTGTGACATCTATCCTTGACAGCAGCACACTGCCGCTAGACCAGAGTGAAATAGGAGAGACTGAGTACGGATGAAATAAACACGGCTTGCAGGTTGTCATTATGTGTGACTTTATAGAGAACGGTCAGAAGACAAAGCAGGTGGACAACTGACGAAACAAGGCTGTTCTGTACGAGGCCAGGCGGGATTAGTTGAGGGGACGGCGTGTAAGCAGCTGTTATTCTGATTGATGTGTTCTGGCTCCTTCAGTATGTCACCGGTCACTGCTCACGATCCCCTGCTATTTTCTTGTCACACACACACTTACAGGCACACAAAAACGCACACATCATGTATTTGCATTCATTCAGGGTAAGGCAAAAATGCTCAGACAAGCGTGCGTGCATGCTTGTGTGTGTGTGTGTGTGTGTGTGTGTGTGTGTGTGTGTGTGTGTGTGTGTGTGTGTGTGCGTGCGTGCATGCTTGTGTGTTTGTGCACTTGTGTGCGTGGATTTCAACATCCTTCAGATACCTGGCAGGAGGAGAAATTGCCAACAGGTAGCAGCTCCACTGTGGTTTTTCCCCCCCTCAGACAGACGGGCAGGAACATTGCATATACTCCATGCTCCTGCTCTGAGCTGTCATGTTGTCTGACTTGCGGCTGCAGTCCAAAAAGTTGTTTGAAAGACAGCTTTGGCAAGAAGGAGAGCAAAGATCAAGCAGCCCAGGACCTCCACTGCCACTCAACTGCCGATCCCTGTTTCCTTGCCCTGGAGTGCAACACAAGGTTGCATGAGTCAAAGCAGATACATGTCTAATCTTTATGTTTTCTTGAAAGTACAAATTTGAAATATAATCACATACAGTATGTAATACAGGAATTTTAGATAAAGATTAAAAAAATCATCCTTATTGAAAGATTAATCGGAGATTAGGTTGGTGTACAGCGTAAATTGATGGACAACATCCTCTAACCCTTAGATTTTGGAGGTGGAATGACACTTTTGTTTAAATTTGGTTTGTGCTTTTTTTCTTTTCTACTGCGGCTAAGGTGCATAACATTTATGATGCTGATTGATGATGATGATTTGTGAATGTTGTCAGACTGCACCCTCCTTCTCTGACTTCTCCTTCACTCCTGTCAAAAAGCCTCAGAGGGAAACTGAGCTGCCAAAAAGAATATCTGCATGTGAGAAGGGGAAGAGTAAACAACAGAACTCCAGAGACAGAGTGATTTAATGAGTGTGTGTAAAATTATTCTTCTATTTACCGCAATGTGTGTGTGGATGTGTGTCTGCATCCACAAGTATGTTTCCATTATTGCAGTCACCCGAAAAATATTTTTAAAATATGAATGGTTGGATTAGAATAAACACACACGTACAGTGCATTTAGGCTGCACATTACTGCACACCAAACCAGACATTCTAAATACATAAAATCTCAATAAACTCAATATTCCAGGTTCAATGCAAACACAAAAATAGTTTTTTGCGTGTTTCTTATCATGTGTATGTATACATATTTCTAGATCCTATTACACCTCTAAATTATTGCACCAATATCATGGTTATGTTGGGTTAAATAGGCAAGATGGTTGCTTAGTGGTTAGCCTTTTGGCATCAGCGCACTTCTTGGTTTGAATGCAGGCCGTTCTGTGTGGAGTTTGTATGTTTTCCCTGTTCTTGCATGGGTTTCCTCTGGGTACTCCGGTTTCTTCCCACCATAAAGACATGCATGCTAGGTAGGACTGCAGTTCAAAATTATCCGAATAGCTAACACTGACACATTTACAGAAATGTTGATTAATGTGCATTGTCCTAATAAAATAAATACATCTACATGTTCTAACTGTTTTGTTGCAGTGTTGTAATCTGACATTGAACACCATTGAGCTGGGTATAATTTTAACTTTTCGCGATACTAGTGCAAAAACAGTATCTGAGTTTTGACCTTAGAAATGAGCATCTCCTCATCGCTATCACAACTCTTTTATGTCTGCCAGTTCTGTTTTCCCCATCTGTTTCCCACTACTTCCTTTCTGTTATTTTCTCCGACCTCACCATACTTTCATTTTATTCTCATCATTTCAGTATCGCTCTCTTTCTCTCTTGATAAATACCCGCAAGTTTCTCCCTCCTTGCCTTGCCTGTCTCAGTATGTCCATCTGTTGTGCTAAACCAAGCGACTGATTGTATTTGAGGCTGTCAGTGAGGTAAATAATCTGGACATAGATGCTGGTGGGTTTGAGGATGGTGTGCCCATGTGTCCATGGATTGTAGAGGGGATCTTCTGGGGGGACTGGAAGGACATGATGCAGACAAAGGAAAGACTATGATTCAGACTTTGAGTCAGTGATTGGTCAGAGTCTATTAATCATTTTAAACACAAACATGCACGCACAACTGAGAATACAACACCTATCCACCTATTTCCATTGTAATTGACACATCCTTTAAACAAATTGTGCCTGCATACAGTACATGTGGGGTGTACAAGGGGGTACATGTATGCAGGCATGTGTGTGTCCTTTGGTAAATGGATAAATTGAAGGGGTATCAATGCACACACACACATGCTTGCATACTGATTCAGACACCCAAAAATAGCACCAAAGATGCGTAGGCAAACATGCTGCCATTACATTACAACTGACACCTTTCCTACTTCCATACTGTACCACATTTAGGCAGTATAACACAAACTCATACGTGGCATTTTGTGCAGCCTGTGCATTTCACACCTCATACTATTATATTTATCTGCCCCCATAAAGCCAATTTGTTGATGACTGTCTCTGCATTGATCGCCTTGTGCCCCTGCAGTTTGACATGCAGCAGCTGTCTTTGGATGAACTGAAGCAGGTGCTGTTCCATGCCTTCCGGGACCACTTGACAATGAAGGACATAGAGAACATCATCATCACCGAAGAGGAGAGCCTGAATGAAACCTCAGGGAACTGCCCTGAGTATGAGGGAGGTGAGGAAGCTGTTCTCGTGAAAACTTTGCTGTTATGAATACCTGTACTTATAAAAGTAATTATGTATTGTAGTTCATATGACATTTTATACAGTAATTTCAATATTGAGCTAAGTAAATATAGGCCTATCCATGACCAAAACATTCTACTAACATTAAGCTAAATAAATAACTGTATGCTTAACGGTGCCTTGCCACACAAAACCGTTTTTACTTGCATTTTTGTGTATTTTTGAAATATTTTAGGTGTATACATATGTGTTTGTGTTATGTTGTGAATGTGACCACCGCAGAGATTTCATCTGTAATGGGCTGATCCTGAGAACAAAGTCAAGAATGCTGAGGCATATTTAAGAAAAAATACGTGATATTTAAATGATAACATCTATTAACCTCAAGGTCATGCATTCATTTTTTGCGTTTCCACGCTATGAATGAGATGGTTGACAGGTTGCAAATGTTTGAGTGCCCAAGTAAATCAAAGAAGAATGTTTGTTAAGACTAAGTTATGTTGCGTTAGGGAGAAGGGGGGGCACTAAATCTAACCTTGTGTTAGTAATGGTAGAGCCGAGCTAGAAATTGCCTTTCTGCTGTGAACACATCCACAAGTCAGACCAGGACTAAGGTAAAGACAGATCAAACACGATAGAAAGCTTGGAAAGTCATGAATCCATTGGGTACTGGCCTACAGTCTCAGGGAGACATAAAAAGAGCCAGATTGGAGGAAATAAAAAAACTTAACATAGAAGGGACAGTGAAGGAGGGGCTAAAGAAGGGATCAGGAAACTGCTGGCTCGGCGCTCTAAAGAAAGGGGGATAAAGAAGAGATGAAGAGATAAAGAGCCTCTCTTGAGAATAGAAGCTCTCCACATTTAACCCTCTTCCCACATCCCCAACTTCTTTCTGTCATGCTTCCTTCCCCCCCATCTTCTTCCTGTCCATCAGGACTTCAATGCCTTTCACAATCCCTGTAAGATTCACGACTCAGAGCTCTGAGTTGATTTATTGATGCAGCGTGTGATTCTAACAAACTGAGACAAGGGGGCTGACAGAGAGGGAACTTTTAGTTGTTGTTCCTGCTGCGAGGTCTGTTGGAGGACACATCTGTCTCTAGCCTACGTCTTATCCTCTTTCAATCTCATACATTTATCTTTGGGGGAGAAAACTGACTTTCAGCACACACAGATAGGTAGCAGAACAGAAGGGTTTTCCGTCACTCCTCTTGTTTGTCTGTTTTTGCTGCAGCGTAGAGTTTTAAAACCAGTTTGAACCCCTAATGCATTAAATTTTTACACAGGAAACACTTCCACTGATGACTCACAAATTAGATGCAAAACATGACAACTTAAAATGTAAGTTAAAGAACAGAGTTGCACCTTGAAAAAACAGGTTTACATTAATTTACTTTAATTCAAAGGTCCATTTACTAACTCTTTCAAAGTTTTTAACTGCATGTCTCAGGTCTCATCATGTGAGCTTGGGTTATGTGATAAAAGGTGGTTGTATATGGGTGGATGGGTGGGACATAGTCTACCTCACTTTTCAAGGATGGTCTTTGACGTCAAATGTAAATGGCCTCCTTGATCTTTCTCTGGCTGTGCACTGACTCATTTCTAATGATGTTTACTTCCTTGAAAGGCTGTGGCATGACCATGCTGTTCAGTAATGTATGTACTGACAGAATTGTATTGTTTATAGAATATTGTTTGGCCTTAATGTTTTTCTTGCCAGCCATAGTTCAAGATATTGGGAATTACAGTTTTCTCATTGACAATAAGATAAGAAGATCGATACCAATCTTTTTATCAGTATATCACCACTAAACATGAAGCAGTGCCAGCAGATTGGTTGCTTAGCTTAGCATAACAACTGGAAATGGGGATAAAGTTAGCCGGGAGTTTCCGGGATATTAAAGGAGTATATATAACATATATAATATAAAGGAGTGCGATATAACGTGTTTATTTATTTTTAACCTTTGGACAGAGCCAACCTAGTTAGTTTCCTCTTGCTCCCAGTCTGTAGCTAAGGCTCTCCTGGCTACACCTCCATATTTATCTATCTTGTTATCTGACTCTGAAATAAAATAAGTGTCGACTATTTACTAGGGTTGTAACAATAAGGAAAATAAAACCCAAATCACAACACTCAGCTCCGCAAACCTGTGTCGCGGAGTGAGAAGGCAGAATCGTGACACACTCCTTCCAACTCCAGTTATCCTTCTCGTGCAGTTCCAATGCTATTGCATCTTTAAATTACTATTTGTATTAGTCCTATTGGTGCCTTATTTCTGTTTTGTCTGGTAAATTTAGCTAACTGTAAAGATAGCTAAACGCGAAGGGGGGCACTTGCTTCTATGATGCCAACCGAGGTGTAACGTTACAAATGGCCTCTGTTCTGACTCGGGTGACGGGGTCTATTTCCCAACACTTCAGTAAACTGCTGTTATCGTCCTTAGCACTGGAGTGAGATTCTGACCGGGCTGGCTGCTAGCTGGCTGGGGGCTGACTGTGAATGTGTCCCCGGGGCCGGGGCTGTAATGATAGTGAATGGTTGTTTGCTGACTGTGGATGTGTCCCCGGGGCTGTTGTCAGCTCTCATCCCAACTGAAACCTTGCAGCGCCGGGAGAATAAGGCAGAAGACAGGGGTGTGCTAGCTAGCTAAATTACCATTAGATTAGTCATCTATCTATACAGTTAACGTTACTGATGAATTCGTGGGCTAGCCCAGAGTTGTTAACCGTTGTCAAAACAATCATACTAAAAATAACTGAGCGTATTGAACGGTGTCTTATGTTACCCACCAAGAATTACATTAGCATTAGCAACTTTTCAAGCAGCACCTTTACAGTAGGCACCAAAACACTTTTTGTCTTTGTTCCCCCTACAGGTTGGGAGCGGAATTTTCCATCACTATGACCATTATTATTATGTCTCATTCCAACAAGATAATGAACCACTGAAACAATTTAGGAAACATTATGTTAAGGTACAAAAGGAACTTTGGTGTTGGATGGATCAATTTTGAAATCAATCAACATCAATAAATAATCTCTTGTATAACTGTGTAGCAAAGTGGGATGTAATCAATGACAAAACAATGCCATGTGGCAGAAAAAAAGTTTTATTATTTTTCCTGAGAACCCCCCCCCCACCACCACCACCACCAAAAAATAAATAAAAAATGAATCAAGGTTTGTATCAAATCATGGGTCAAAAATCATGATACAAACCGAACCCTGGGTTTGGTGTGTCGTTACAGCTCTACTATTTACTAACCTATAAACAAAGTCCTTTAAAGTTATAATGTAGCTTTAGTTTGCATCATTACATTGAAATCAATAAACTAATCTATTAACTAACTATTAATTGAATAATTTACTAATTACCATCAAATGAGAGGCAAAAAACAGCAGCTAAATAAATGTATTTTTTTTCTCCTCTCTTTCATTCCTCTCAGTCCATCCTAAGAAGAAGAATCGGCAGACATGTGTCAGGAAAAGCCTGATCTGCGCCTTCGCTATGGCTTTCATCATCAGTGTCATGCTTATCGCAGCCAATCAGATGCTACGGAACGGCATGGAGTGACCAATTGCACTGTGAGCATGGGGAGTGGACAGAACAGCCATGACCTCACCTCTTGTCTTTGCAGCCAAAGTAGGACCAGCCACAACCCGAGCACTTCTCTAAACAATCAGTTGAGTTTTTTGAGTATAATTTGAACTTACCTTATAGAAGCAGACAATGTTAGTTGAATAAAGAGATATATATTTGTTTTGCTTTGAAGATGTCACCATGTATAGTTATTGAACTTACTGGTCACAAGGATCCTGAACTGAAAAATATAATTTTGTTTTTATATAAACCGTGAGAATCAATGGAGGGTTTTTATTTTGGCGAAGACCACCCTTTAGAGTTGATTTTATAATTACAGAAAAATGTTTATCAGGTGCTTTGAGCCATTCCTAATTTCAAAACAAACAGTTATTATGGATAACGGCATATTTACCCTCAAGAAGTAGCGTTGAATGTGAGTGAATGTGAGCACTGAATGTTTGGCACAGTATGCATAGCAAATCCCTCACATCTCATATAGCCATTTATAAACATCACATTTTGTGTGAAACATCAGAATCCTCGACTGAGTCCACTAATCTTGGGGCACATGAAGTCTTGATGTGTATCTACAACAAGAAGCACAACTTAATACTCAGTAAATGGCCATTTAAGAATCATCACTGTCCCGCTATGTTCTCTACTATTAAGTCTTAACATTGATTGATTGATTGACTAAACATTTTTAAATGACCACACATTTGTGTGGGTGTTTAAAGGCAGTATTTAATGTAAGCTCAGGCTGTCTGAGAGGTGTAAAATGAAGGAAGAGACCAATATCAAATAACATTGGAGCTACATTTTTGGTTAGGATCAGTCTGAGATAAATTCCAATATTTGTAGTTATGTGCTGGTAGAAAATGTTTGACCTCAGTATCTCATTGTAATACTGCCCAATTGTGGTAAATATAAACCAAACAAGGAGCATGCCAGTATATACACTGCCATATCAAACATTACTCTAACTCCCATGGATGTAAATGTATAAATACTACTACATATCTTGTGTAAACAGCAGAATGTATAAAAGGTAAAAACTATTGAGATAAATCAGGGATATACAGTGGAGCTGTGGCATGCTGTTGGTAGCTGTTTTCTTGGAAAAGGTTGTAGTCTAGTGGTTAAAATTAGAACTGCAGCTATACGCTTGAACAGCCATGTTTACAAGGTGTTTAGAAGTGAAGAACAACGTCACTGAATTTGAGCTTTGATATGTGTTGTGTCAAAATCCCAAGGGCAGTTTGGTCTGCACTGGTGAACATTAATTATTTTTAATGGCAAAACCAAGAATATCTTTCCCCCACAACCCAAACTGTGTTGTTGCACCATTCTTCAGCTCAGGGTTGGATGAGAGACTAAAGGTGACTGCTTCAGTACCTGTGGTAGTTTCTGGGGTCATATCTATGTTTAATGGTTCAGACCTTATAGCACTACAATTGTATAAAGCTTACTGGGGTGAAAAAGATTGGACAAGACCTTGTCAGATTTTACCATTATGTTAATCTCCTTTTATAATAGAGACCCCCCAGCAACAGTTGATTGTTAATCAACTGTGGGGATAGTATCCCAATTATATGTTCCTATTCTGTCATTGTTTTCCAAATGTGAAAAATGTTCAACAAATTATCATTTGAAACTAAGCATACGTGAGATCACGTTTAAAGAGTCAGTAGAACACAGTTAATTACAGCTAACATAATTTCCATTATTTATGTAATTATTTTGTGATATTAATAGATATTGTAAACATATTTTTATTAGTAATTATGACAATTATTTTAACCAAATCGCCCAGCCCTTAGTTGATGCCATCTTTGAAATACACTTGTTGGTGCAACATGTGGATTTGTAAATTTTATGGTGCTCCCCTTGAACAAGATTTGATTAGAGACTGATTTGTTGTCCTTCTCCTTTGGAGCGATTATTTGTTCTTTTGTCTAATGAAAACAGATATTTCAACCAAACTAACGTGCAGCCCTGTGAGTTTTTACGCTGTCCAGGTCTGACTAAATATAATGGGGAGAGGGCTTTCTCTTGAAAAAAAAATAGCTTTGTAAGATCAAGTATCACAGCAAAAAGTATTATACTGTAATTCAGTATGCATGTTGTTATTTAGATTTCCATGTCTTTAAAAGACAAGGAGATCGATTTAATGTTTCTTTGTGGTGGCACAGCTTTGGTTTAAATATAGGTATGTATGTACTATTGTCACATATTTGACTTTCCAGTTTATACTGTAATAGCCATTTTTTCTAGTTTCTACCAGCTATTAATCAAATCAGAGTGCAGGAGAGGGCATTTTCATAAATATGCAAATACAAGGTCACATCATTAACATCATCATCATCATCATCATCATCCTCATCTCTGTTTCACATCATCTAGAGTAGAGTCTGTAGACTGTGGATGGTTAAAATGTACATTGAATAAAATATATTGTGTGTTTTAGTCACATTAGGTTTTTATTTAATGTTCCCACTGCCTCATAGTCCTGTGTAAACCGCTGTATAATGTATGCTACACTTATCCTTGTGAGTCAGTTCACATCTTGGATATTCTCAGCACATTGACATTTGACCAATGGACCATGTTTTCACCTTTCTCTATTAGCATCACGGTCCTTTTGAAACCAGCATAGACCACTTTATCTTAACAATTCTTTAATAATTGTGCCATTCAGACCATCCTTGCATGGCTATGTAAGGGGTACTCGTGTGGAAGACCTTTTATCAACACTTTTTGAAGTTTACATTATTATACTGTACATCTGTAACAGGACAGAATTAGGTTATGATTTTCATGTTTTTTAAAGTTTAT
The DNA here is from genome assembly GCF_013103735.1 of Etheostoma cragini. NCBI lineage: Eukaryota > Metazoa > Chordata > Actinopteri > Perciformes > Percidae > Etheostoma > Etheostoma cragini. Next base: position 15,649,965 of record NC_048419.1, on the reverse strand, counting down.
TTTAAGATTTGTTTTTGCCTAAACATGTTTTTACCTTGTAGATTGTAAAGAGATAAAATGTAACACAAATACAACTTTGGCATGCTGCTTAGAAAAAGAGGAAAGAAAACAGCAATAGTCACCAACTGAATGGATATTTACTTAAAAGTGCAAATAACATGTTTAATCTGTTTCATCTAAAACAATATATATATATCTATATATGTTTATGCAATAAAACCTTGTTTTGATAGGAATATAAAGCCTTTGTGTTTAATTGTGAAAGATTTTGTGCCTTGGGATTCTGAAATAATTTTTGACATAATAATATAAATATTCAAAATTTTGCTCAAGACCAACCCAATTTACAACAATAACTAAACAACATTACACATTAGAATAAAGGTAAAATATTCTTTAATAAGGCAATGAAATTACAACTTTTGGCTTTTAATAAGCTGGTGAGCAGAAACATTTCACTGACTGTACATTGTTAAACTCGTGAAAAACCAGGGTTGTTGCTTAACTTGTCTTGTTATCATCCTTGTTGTCTCTTTTTAAATACTAACCCTAAAAACAGAACAAACAGACAATGCAGCGGGGTTTTCGCTGAGCACCCTTTACTTCAGTTTCCCATGCAGGTGCCAGAGCGTACATAAAGGAGGTGTGAGTCAGAAGAGCAGCCTCTTCGAGTGCAGAAATCTCACTGCTCAGACATCACCTTCAAACAATACACGCAGGTCATGTAGCACTACAAACATAACTGCTTTGTGTGGACTAACCTTGGCAGGTGTGATAGACGTGCACACAAAAGTTACCCTTGAGATTTTAATCTTAATACTATTTAGCTGGATGCAGTATGCAATGGCTAGAGGTGAATTTACACGTTTGTCAACATGTGAGAAGTGTCCTGTGGAGCCGTGCTGGCATCAGCACTCACTCTAAATCATGATAATTAGGGAGCATAAGTCAAATTCAAGTGAGAATAGCCTCATGGCAGATACACTCAAACCCCATTAACTTCCAGATAATGATAACATGCCATTAAGTGGACAAACAAGTCATTGTTTTAAGTGCAATGGCCCAGGGAGAAATTTACAGCTTGCCTTACTTGAAAATCATTTAGTCTGGTTTCATCTTTGTGGAGGTTGGACTTTATAATACAAATCCAACTTGCTCAATTACTGAATAAATGATCAAGTAAATGGACATGTAAAAAGAAACCATACATTATCTGTTCATATCGAAATGCACTCCTTTTGTGTCATTATTCATGTTGGTATATTGTGAATGAAGTTATCAGGAGAGTTGTTGAGGACGTCAGTTATTCATTTGAAGTAATCATGCAGAAAGGACCAAATGAAAAGGAAGAAAATCCAATAAAGAACTCACTGACAATGGCAAGCATAAAATCACTTTAATATGAGGTATTCATTGCATGTGTGTTGCTCATATGAACCTCTGGAACAAAGAGTTATCTAACACATATATGCATGCACAGACAGGATGAATGCAAAACACTGTACTTTCTCCTAGCACTTGGAAACTGATCAAATGAGGACATCCAACATCCAGTTCAATGATGTACACATAAAAAAACAGACAAAACTGCTCATTCTCTCATGTCAGTTAGCGTTGGATAATTTATTATACGCAACGCTGGATCAGAATTAAAGGGGAAAAAGTAATTTATACTGGTAACACTGCTTATCTTCGAGTAGAGTTTGAGTAGAATTAGGCTTACAAATATCATAAAAACACATTAAATTCTCATATCTCCAAAAGTTAAAACACCTCATCAATGTAAACACAAAAAGTATGAAGGCACACGTGTAACAATGTTTTATTTTACTCAAAAAAAACCACAAGACTCACTTGATGACTCAAATGTAGTTCTGAAAAATCTACACTGCCTTCTGTGTTGTGGTGCAACTGCTGATGGCAGTTATTTAACAATAAATAACAGCTGAGACGATGTAAATTTGTCCCAAACTATAAAAAAAAAGATCAGTCTTTGTACAGTAAAATAGCCTTTTTCATATCTTTAAGTCTTCTTGTATCGGTTAAGGCAAACTATAATGAGATTCCAATGTTGTTAGATTGGTAGTTTAGTAGTGTAGCTGCTGGATTTCTGAGGATTCAAGTAATGTTTCCTAAATACAATCAATGTAAGAGAAGTTGGTATGGACGGATGAGTTGAAGTCATTGTAACCTGATCCATGACAGACTTTGGCACAGTTCACTCAAAAGACTGACATGCAAAAGGTGATTAGAGAGAAAAATGAGACAAGAGCTGGCTGATAGAGGTGAAATGTAGGGACAGAGGTAGGAATACAATTGTAGAAAGAGAGGAAGATGGGAAGGGACAGAAGAAAAGAAGAAAAGCTTAAAACTCAGTGTGTAGGTGACTGTAGTCTCGGCTGCCCATTGGGTTCTCGCTGGGTTTCATAAAGATACCCTCCATGGCCTTCCACAGGCTGTGCTGGCTGGGGCTTGACATGGCGTGAACTTCCCTCTGACCGTGGATTGGCCGTCCATACTGCTCCCCTGTCACTGACAGTAGTGCATCAGTGGCCTTGTGACGGAAGCGTACGGCCTCCTCGCGCTTCCACACAGATCCCCCACACATAACTGTCCACTCGTCCAGGTGGTCCCCTTCCCCTTCGTCGCCAAACGCACTCACCTCCTGTAGGCAAGGGAGAAAAAGATTAGAAGAGAGGAATATGAGGTACCTTGCTTTTGTAAAAGTTTTTTGGGTCCATTTACCAAGCCAGATATCCCAACACAGCCAACATTATGACATTTTTGGTTTTGTCAAACTCTCTGGCTCTCGTACACCCTTTGGTCTCCAGTGCAGGGTGCGCTGACACCACTGACACCAATGTATCCAATATTTTCAGTAGATGAGGGAGGCCATACAGTGCATATTACACTGTTGTTGCGGTGCGTTGCAGAGATTGTACATAAATCTCTTCTATTGTTGATATGTGTAATTTTGTATTAACCATAGTGTTAAAAACTCTGATTTGGTACATGTTCTGGAAACCAGGGTTAAGAAACTGCTTGCAGATAAAACAAACAGACAGGGATGTCTATTTTCTGCCAATACCCATCTGCATCATTGCATTGATGGAACAATGCTGTAAATCAAAAAATGCCATAAAGCAGAGCTATTTATTAATTCACGACAATGTCCAATACACCCAGGGATGGAATAGCTACTCTGGTATAAACAGTATACCAAAGTGTCTGACAGTTAAAACAACTCTTTTAATCACTTGGTACACATCTTCCAACCCCCTTACACTTTGGCTGAACAGTGTTTTCACACTTTCTCAATATTGGAGAGATTTTTCTAACCCAAGGCTGTTTTCCCAGAGAGTGTGCTGCGTGTGTAAAAGCTGCTGTCAACTCAGGTCCACCTCAAAATGTTGGTCTGGGTTTCACTAGATGTAAGCATCCACCTCTTGGTATTTTATATCTCTGATTACATATTAGTAATTGTACTGCAATTAATTTCTCAGTGGGTTTAACTTGGCAGGGTAGTGATGAATTATAAAAATATTTACATGCTCCCAATCAACAACTTTTTTAATTAGGATGGACATGTCAAACCATATCTTCAGGGAGCTATTTGGATTATGCTGTATAGAGCGCCAAACCTCTCCTCTTCCCCCATGTACTTTTCACACCACGCACCTGGTTGGAAGACAGTGGGGAGGCGAAGTAGTGGCTATGCAGGTTACGGCCTGTGTTGACATGGGTGAGACGAATAGTCTGCTCACACTTGATAGGTGTGCCCCGATGGCACAGGGTGTCCCTTGTCCCACGGACACTCCAGTAGCTGTTACTGTCCTCCACTGAAGTTACACCTGTTACAGACTGCTGCCCGCTACCTATATTAAACACACACACACACACAGTGAACATAGACTGTTACAGAGATACTTGAGTTAATAGTAAACCAACTGAGGGAAAGTGAAAAAACAAGCCAGGCTAAAAATGCAAATGTGATTGATTAAGGAAGTTTAAGACTGTCCAATGGCCAATACTAAACTCAGTGTGGTCATGGTATGCAGGTCTGTAAAAACACTTGCATTGGTGATTGTAACTTGTAATGGGTTTTGACTTTGAACCAGAGGGCTTGTGTTGGCAAACAGTAATACCAACAGTTCAATGGGGTAACTTAGGGCTGGAGCCTACAGCAACAATTCTGTATGCAGAAATACGATTTAGGGGAGGGTAATCTGTGGCCAGGTTAGCTCGGTGGGCCGCGTGTCTTACCCCTTTGGTGTCTTCATCTGTCCTATGGAAATAAAGGCCTAAAAATGGCCCAAAAAAATCTAAAATTAAGAGCGGCTCTTATCAAGATGTTTGTTTCTTACAAAGCCTGTCTAAGGAAAACGTTAATCGTGTTCATATGCCGTCATTTGAGTAAATATTTGCCTTGTAAACAGGCCTTTCACCAAAATATTATATTAAATGTTGGTGTCATCAATCTTGTGCCACGTACTGTTTGACACAAAAGAGTCAACATGAATGATGTCAAATTGACACTGTACAATCCAATACAATATATCACAATTTACAATAGAATATTAATTACAGAGGTGGTTAATGGTAAATCAATGTTAATGTAAGACCAGATGTAACTGTTTATTAATGCGTAATAAATAATCGTTGAATGAGAGGAAACTCACCGGAGCCGTAGCGTACGTCGTGCGAGTGTAGCCTTACATTGTGCTTCATATTTAACAGTTTAAGGACAGATCCGCATGTCACAAAACTCAGTTCCGTACCGAGTGACAGCCCAAATACACAGGATAGCAATATTAAAAGTGTTGGCAGAGAGTGTGGAAGAACAGCACAACCTGAATCAAAGTTACCCATTCCTACATAAGATCTCAAGAAGCTGCCGCTGTCTCTCTAAAATTTGCATAGTTTTTCGCTACGTCATTTTAGTGTAACCGTATAACAAGGTGAAGCTCGGGAAACAGCGCCCCTAGTGACTCGGCATGGCCACTGTAAATACCTTACTGAAGTGGTTTATTTTAGGTTTATTTTTGGGTTTATTTGGCTTCACTGTGAGCTATTTAAGATAACTAAAACTAACAGCAGTTATGTTTTGCAGTCACATGTAGTTGTAATTGACTTCAAAATACTGCTGCTTGTTTACTAATCAATTATACATCTCTGTCTTGCTTCCACACTATGAACCCTTAAGACTTTTAAGGTCATCAGGGATCGGTCTGCTAACTGTTCCTAGGACCAAAGCAAACACGGTTACGCTAATTTGAGTTATTATGCTTCACGTCATACACTTCCAGTGTATACACTTTAATTTTGTTAGGTTGTATGTTCTTTTGTATATTTTGTGTAAAGCACTTTGCCTCTGTGTATGAATTGCTATTTACATTAACTTGCCGTTTTGTGTAGAATCAAGGTAAACCAGCAGAGGTCTCACAATTGCCACTGAAAGGGTTGGAAGTTCTCTCATTTGCACTGCACCAGATGGCAGTAGTGTAACTTATTGAGAATGCAAGCTGCCGTTTAAACCCATAAAAGAAGACAATGCAAACTGCATCCCGGAATTGCCATCACGCCGCTCGTTGTCGGCCATTTTTACAAGTACAAGCTCCCAGAAACACAAAACACAACCCCGTTATAAGTGTAAATATTTAAGGAGTATACCACCGCTGTGAGACGTGTAAGTCCAAGTTCGCCGTGGTCATTTAGGATATTTACATTGTGCTGGTTAACTATGAGCCATTAACTTACGTTAGCTAACGCTAATGCAGTCGGCTGTTGTTGTCGTTCCAGCTAATGCTAGGCTAACGTACTTGTATGCTAAAGCATTAACTAACGTTACACTGTGGTTCAGAGGCCTTGGTCTATTTCTAAAACGTCGAAATAAGTTTGGTTGTTCTATTATTGTCAGTCAATGTATTGTTATGCACAACATAGTTCAAACTAACAACGTGAAATTACAGTTTTTTGTACTATGTTGTATCGCTAGCATGGGTATTGGCTAACGCTATGGAGGAGATTTTCCAATGTAACGTGAACGTTAGTGTTTTTTGACCGACCGCTTTCCAGCTAACATTAAGATATCATTTGGATGACGTTTGCTACCGTTAGATTGAAAGAACGTCGCTAAGGTGTTTCTTTGGTCATCTCCGTCGGTGTTTGCGCAATGCGACATCGTTAGCGGTAGATTTTTTTTAGCTCGCCAGCTAAAGTAGAATGAAAAACATTACCAGGTCAAAAACAAATATTACCATACAGTATTGTGAATTATTATTTAATTAGTCTAACGTTGTTTGTAAATAACACAATAACCGAAATATTTGTGTGAATGATGTATTACTCTTTTATATTCTAAAAGAATGCAGCATGTGTGAAAGGACAACACAAAAAAAGACGTGCATGATTGACCTCTTCAGTCCATATAAACTCATGCTTTGAAGCTAACATTGTTTAAACCCACCACACTTTATTTTAAATTCAGAAGGAGATCTTAAAGTGTACCAAGCTATCAAATATGTTAGGCTGGTGTATCGATTAAGTTATTGTGTCCGTTTGGTGTTGTATTTGTCACCAGCCTGGGAACGTTTACTGATAGCCTCTTGTCCTTCTCAGGAACAGCAGTCATGTCAGACTTTATTGAGAGCGAGGCTGAGGAGTCAGAAGAGGAGTTTGAAGAGAAAGACCTAAAGCCTAAAAAGACCCAGAGGTTTTTGGAGGAAGATGGTAAGATTTTGTTCAATTGTTCCGTTCAGGATAGAGATGGTCCAGTCCCATATTTTGCTTCCCGATACCAATTCTGATACCTGAACTTTCGTATCGGCCGATACCGAGTACTGATCCAGTACCAGTGTGTCATATACTTCATTGTGTTTTAACAACTATATAGTACTATCCTGTATGGATGTGATATGATTTCTATCTTTGTTGTCAGTTTGGCTCAGGTTAAACTCTTTGTGAAACATGAACAAACAATGAATGCCACAAAACTTTTTTTATTATTCACTTTGACAGTCATTTGGAACAGAAAAAGAACATAAATAAACTACTTTAACATTGATTTTCTTTGGGGTTTTATTACGTGGTGTGGGGTCGGTGAATAAACTTCAGTAGGACTGCCCAATACCAGCGTTTTAGGCAGTATCGTAGGCAATACCGATACTGTTATCGGTATTGCCTCCGATAATTAATATTGTGAATTACTTAACGGTCGTTTTTCAACAGATGAAGAGGAGGAAGAGAACACAGAGGACCAGGATGAACGAGGAAATTTACGTGGACTTATTGATGATGGAGATGAGGAGGAGGAGGGGGAGGAAGAAGGACCCGCAGGAAGTGCAAGTGGAGCTGGGAGTGACTCAGAAGAGGAAGTAAGGCATCGACGTAAAAAGCGCAGTAAGTGCACCAGATGTTTTCAAAGGGTAACAGTAATCATACAGTGTGTTGTTGTGATTATTTTACAGAAGTCAAAAATCAAAGGGGTGCACTGATTCCTCGTTCTGTTTCTATGATTCCTTGAATCAGTAGAGGGTAAGAACTTAGGTAACACTTTTATTTGATACCACTCCACTCACCATTGAGTGGCAAAGGACACCAAAACAATTTCTTAATGAGGAAAATTGGGATACCGAGAGGATAACAGATAAACAATATAAAAGTAAAATGCCATCAGAGTTGACAAATATAATGATGATGATGTGTGGATGTTGGCCTATCTAGCAATATCTGTAGATATTGCTAGATATTGTGTGGTCTGTGAGAGCTGTGTGGAGACAATCCCAGCTGTTTTCTTTTTCATTACTTGGAGTGCAGTCTCTTATAAATCAGTCAGTATATCTTTATCAAATTTTCTAAACTCCTAAATATTACTGTAGTCTCATAGTAATAATGTATATATTATATATTTAATAAAATAATAATTCTCCAATATAATACAGACTTGTGTCACTACACCCTGAGGAACGCTCAAGCCGACACTCGGTGTATTTTTAATGTCATTCTCTATTTATTAAAGGTCAAACTTGAGTGCCTGGACTTGCTTTTTTATGACTTATTTGGTCATAATTCTTCTTCCTTTATGTATGATACAGACATGATTATTAAGGTGCAGATTCAGTATATATTGGCATTCTGTCATACTGCAAGTATATTCTATCGTATTTTTGGGTCTCACTTTTATTAATAATAATACATTTTATTTAAAGGCTCCTTTCTCTGCACTCAAGGACGCCGCAGAGGTTTTCATACATTAAAAGCAGCAAAAAATACTATACAACAAAAACAACAGAAAAAGATGAGCAGTAGACATTTAAGTGGAATAGGCAGTTTTAAACAGATGTGTTTTAAGTTGAGACTTGAAATGGGGAATTAATCAATGTTAGTTGGGGCGGTAATGAGTTCCAGAGACGGGGAGCAGAGCAGCTGAATGCTCTGCCCCCCCCATGGTGGTGAGACGGGTGCTTTCAAGGATGACACCCAGACTCTTAACCTTGGGGGAGGGCGAGACAAAGAAGTTGTCAATAGTGAGAGAAAAACTGTCTGTTTTGGAAACAGTGGATTTGGTGCCAATAAGGAACCAATCTCTTTTTGTAACCAAATTTGAGTGCCTGGACTTTCTGGACATTCTGAATAATCAGAGTAGACCTTAACCATATAATCTTCATTCGTATTTTTGCTTTCTCGCTATCAAAGAGAGGCAATATGTTGTTTAACCTGAGTTAAACCAAGTTGATAGATAATTGCCTGCAGCAGGTATGCACACTGAAAATTGGGATTCTGAGTCATTGTTGTATAAAGGTGCCAAATAAAAACATAAAAAAATATTTTTTTTATACCTACATTTAGTTTCCTCAAAAAAAAATATATGAATAAGTTTCCCCTATCTGAGACTTTCCTTTTTGCAGATTATGACGACTACCTGGATGAAGATGATCTGGACCTAATCGAGGAAAACTTGGGTGTTAAAGTGAAAAGGAGGGTATGAACATTTTCTTATCCCTACTTTTTGTGAAGAAATGGTGTTCCATTTTTACCTTTTGACCTTACAATTTTGTACACTTAAGAAAAGGTCATGCAAGCAGTGCTGATGCTGTACCTGTCTTTTGTCATAGAAGAAGAAATATGACCGCGTAAAGACACTCGATGATGATGAAGAAGATGATGACGAGAAGGACTTGATTGCAGATGAAATCTTTCATGGTGATGCAGAGGGCGAGCTGGAAGAAGGGGAGGCTGTAGATGAGCCTCTTCACCATGCAGATGACGATGAAGAAGGAGAGGATGAAGAGTCGGGTAGGCCGGGAATAACAGATTTTTAGATCTGCCTTGGAGTAACTAAAAATTTGAAAAATAATAGAGAAAAAAACAATAATTTAAACTCAGTCCCACACTTGATTTTTTTTAATGATGTGGTATATAATTGATTTGTTCTTAAATTTGTGCTTTTGTCCCATAGATATAGACGATTTCATTGTGGATGATGACGGCCAACCTATAACCAAAAAGAAGGGCAAGAAGTTTTCAGGATACACAGATGCGTGAGTGTCGTAGTTTAGATGCAAATCTATCATTTCAAAGAGCAAGAAGTTTGTTTTAGCCTCCATTTTCCTGGCTCTAAATGATCAAGTAGGGCCTATATAGCATCCTCATCTATTCAAAAACATTTATATATATTTCGAAACAAGATCACAAAATGGCAAGCTGTTTTAATAAAAACATAATCACTGCTTCTTCATCCTCCCACAGAGCCCTCCAGGAGGCCCAAGAAATTTTTGGTGGGGACTTTGACTTTGCTGACTTTGACGCAGACACATACGACCAGGGTGAGGAGGAGGAAGAGGACCAGGATGAAGAGGGTTGGGACCGACCTAAGAAGCAGACCAAGCGGAGGCAAGGGAGGAAGAGCATCTTTGAAATCTACGAGCCCAGCGAGCTGGAGAGTAGTCACATGACTGACCAAGACAATGAAATTCGCTCTACGGACATGCCCGAGAGGTTCCAGGTGTGTGTGTTTCTCAGTGTTTTTGATGCTAACAGTGTTGATGTACTGTTGTGACATTCTTAAATGGACTGTATAGGATCGTTATAACTGCTTTCCTTATTGGCCGTATTTAATGTATGCTGATAAATTCAAAATCAAGATTTAAGGCCTTAAAAGTCTTCAATTAGCTGAAGTATTATGTCTATTTATGCCAGCACTGCTCTCTGGTGCTCTGAAACAGACATCAGAGGCAACAATGATATTGAAAATGATTTTAACACTGGGACGTCCAACTGCAACGTTTGCAGTTAATTACACAGGTTAGCTGAACCATAGACACTAGTAGTGCTCACAGAGTTGTCAGAGAAACAACACAAACAGGACTTAATGGCACGTTCAATTACACTTGGTAAGCTTGTGGCGCATTCAATTTATTGTAAAATACCCTTTTGTTATCTAGTAGTTCTTGTTTTTGTCATGTAACTGCAGTTGACTAGTAAAATAAGTTTTACATTTTATGATTTAATCTAATTAGTTGTAACATTTTAAATAAATCATTTTAATTTGAGCAAATTCATAATGGTCTTAAAACTGTCTTAAAAGGTATTCAATTTGAATTGGGGAAACCTGCAGAAACCCTGGTTAAGCTTTGAAAGCCTATTTATTGTTTGCTTGATCAGTGCCTGTTATCCTGACTCTGTTCTCCGTCTAATAGTTACGATCCATTCCTGTTAAACCTGCTGAGGATGATGAGCTAGAAGAGGAAGCAGAGTGGATCTTCAGACATGGCTTCTCCACTCTTACTATTTCTATGCAGGTACGACGTTTGCCATACACACGCAAAAAGAGTGCAAAGAACTTTCTTGGCTTTTCAGTAGGGCTGTCCCTAACGTCATCACTGGGGTTAACATGTAGTTACGATAGTCACTGGCAAATTTAGTATTTTTGCATCAGTGTTGGGCAAGGAAAAAAATTGAAACTCAGGGCTCCAGCTGAGCAAAGTGCATCGCCGGGATGTTAGTTACATTTTTTGAGGGGTAAATGCACATCGCTCGTCCGTAGTTTGGTAGTGTTGCCTTTCCCCATCCTTATTTCCTGGTTTCCTTTTCCATAAACAACATAAAAACAAGGAGAGGCTCAACTTTTCCAGCTACAGATTTCCCACCTAACCCTACAGTCACACATGCTACAAGAGATAGAGAAGTAGCAACAGGCTACCATTTATTTTCAATGCGAGTGGCTTGCTGCCCAAAGCAAGGTGCGGCCAATATAGTCTATTTAATGCAAATTCTGAGCAAAGCAACTGCCAATCACAGCCGCTTTGTTGTTTTTATTGAGAAATAAATACTTTTAAATCCCAAAAGATATTGTTGTGACTTGACAATACCTCTGAAGTGACTTGTAAGACATGCTTGAAGGTAGCACTAGATAATTCCTGTTTACTGTTGCCAAGCAACCAGGAGTAGGCTCAGCACGCCCAGGAGCACTCATCAGGCAAGTGCGTGATGCTCTCTTTTGTAGCATGTGTGACTGTAGGGTAAGTCAGAAAGCATAGGGGAGACACCTTGTTTCTCTCACTAGGTCTCTAGAGTCGGAACTCGCTCCGGAGATAATCGTCTTCACTCTCCCCACGCACACGCCCCCTTTTCGGCCCTGTTTTTCTCTTAAAGATATCGCCGCACACACCATCGTACAAGTATAAACTTCGTTGGCTACGGTGAAAGCTCTGTGTGGATCCTCTGCACAACCACACTAAATCACACTGACCGTTTATTTCTGGTATTTTAGAACTTTAATTCAATAGGACAAAAGAAAACATGAAAGGAGAGAGAAAAGGGGAATGACATGCAGCAACTGACCGCAGGTTGGAGTTGAAACAGAGGCTACTGCTCTGCTAAGGAGTAATCCCTCTTTATATGAGCGCCTGCTCTACCTACTGAGCTAACCCGGGCACGGACAAATTCATGCTTACAAGCGCTGCCGTTTCCCTCTATTATGGCGCATTGACGCACGTTATGCAAATCAATGTTTTTTAAATGGATGATGTTGGTTACATTGATGAATCTTCCCAGCCCTAATTTTCAATGCAATACCTGGTTTGATTCCCATTTTTGGGTACATTGTTGGATTTTTTCATAGATCTATATCAAATTTAGCCTTCTTCTGTGCCCTAAACAGGAGAGCACAGATTATCTAGACCGGGGGACCACGACAAACTTCAGCAGGAAAGGCCCCAGTACAATTGCCAAGATCAAAGAGGCCCTCAACTTCATGAGGAATCAACAATTTGAGGTACAGTGGGCTCACCTTACCCATATGGTGAATTTCCATTATCTGTTTGTTTGAGGTTTAATTTCTCTAAAAGCTAAAGACATTATATCCTTTAAGAAAGGATGCGTGATATTGTCGTAATGACATTTGTTGGAAAGGTGACATTGTAATAAAGAACCAATTTAATTTGCCAAACATTTTTTAGGTTCCATTCATAGCTTTCTACAGAAAAGAATATGTGGAGCCGGAACTGAACATTAATGACCTGTGGAAGGTGTGGCAGTGGGATGAAAAGGTATAGTTGGTATTTCTTTTTTGCAAAAGGAGTAGGTTACAGATTAACGGAATGCCATTGTTTGCATGGTTTGTAGTACAGGAAGGGTGAATCCTCTGGGTGCACAGCCAATCCTATAATAATCCCTTCTAATGTATGCCACTTCTGGTTCCTTGACTTTGACTTGATGTTTATCCACCAGTGGACTCAACTGAAGACTCGGAAGCAGAACCTGACCCGTCTGTTTCGGAAGATGCAGTCCTACCAGTATGAGCAGATCTCAGCTGATCCCGACAAACCTTTGGCTGACGGCATCCGTCCTCTGGATACCGCTGACATAGAGAGGTACGTATCGAGGGCTGAGACAGAAAAAAAACATCTCTAATGAACTGTAAATATTTGTGACTGCACTAAGCAAGGAATGATGGGTTATTTTCTCCTTTTTCTATACCATTCATATCTATTTTATTATGTTTTATAGGCTGAAAGATGTGCAGACTCTTGAAGAGCTGGGTGATGTGTACAACCACTTTCTGCTCTACTATGGCCGAGACATCCCCAAGATGCAGAATGCTGCCAAGGCTAGTAAGAAGAGGCTTAAGAAGATCAAAGAAGTGTCTGAGGATGGTAAGATGGATGCGTCTAATTTCATTAGATGATGATGAATGGATACTGCAGTCGTTGATTGCTAATTGAAAGTAATTTTTAGTTAGGCGTGTTTGCCTGTTTTTAAGAGTTTGCTACATGACTTATTTTGGTGGGCTGCCTTTTTAGGTGAAGAAGAGGAATTGGAGGTAGAAGAAGAAGAAGAACCAAAAGCACCTGACCTCAAGCTGGCTTCTCGTAGAGATATGTATAGCATTTGTCAGAGCGTAGGACTTGGTAAGTCTCCTTTTTACCCTGCACAACACCTTCTCAGTGTTCAACTATTCCTACCTTTTTATGGATACGTATTTTTCTTCTTTTTTTCTAGCTGGGTAGCACTTCAATTTCTTTTCCTGTTTTTTCCTTACTGCAGATGGCTTGGCTAAAAAGTTTGGGTTAACTCCAGAGCAGTTTGGAGAAAATCTACGAGACAGTTACCAGCGTCATGAGACAGAGCAGTTCCCGGCTGAGCCTGTAGAGTTGGCCAAAGATTATGTTTGCAGCCAGTTCAGCACTCCTGAGACAGTGCTAGAAGGAACCAGGTACATGGTGGCCATGCAGATTGCTCGTGAACCTCTGGTCAGACATGTTCTCCGACAGACCTTTCAGGAGAGGGCCAAGATCAATATCAAGCCTACAAAAAAGGGCAAAAAGGTATGGACACCTTTAATCGCAACATTTGGAAAACAAGATTAAAGATTCCATTTATTGTCATTCAGCAAAACAAAATTACATGCATGGCTGCTTTTAAAAACGCAGATTAAAAAAACAACAGAGACAATCACACATTTAATACCAAACTTTATGGTTTCAGAGTTCGCAGTGTGTGCTCTTATTCTAAACTTGCACTGGCTTTTGCTTACTTTCTGTAGGAGGTAGACGAGGCTCATTTTGCCTACTCCTTCAAGTATCTTAAGAACAAACCTGTAAAAGAGCTGAACGGGGAACAATTCTTGAAGATGTGCCTGGCAGAGGACGAGGGGCTGCTTTCCATTGACATCTGTATAGACCTTATAGGGGTCAAAGGGTAAGCACAGTGACAACACCGATCCACCGTCCACAAACTAAAATGGAGAGAAATCTGTTCAATGACGTTGCTCTGTCAGATCTGCATAGGATAAACTTCTTCAATCCAAAGTATGTGAATTCATGATTCTAGGCAGACCGAGGATTAAGAAAGCTGGCCACTAGTCGTTTTTAATCAACCAGATGTTGGAAATCGTAAATATACAAACATCCTGAGGACTTACAAGCGCACCAAGTGACCTGGTCTCGAAGAGGAACCTAACTTCTGCAGTTTGGCAGCATTTCAGGTTCCGACCTAATGAGAAGGGACAGGTGTTTCAGTATTAGTGTTTGGTGTTCAGTTTCTGAACGGTGTAGGCACAAGCCAACAGTTTAGCGACGCCGTCTGAGCCTTACGTCCTAATTTTTAGTCAAGATAATACCGTATACCGCAGTAAAACAGGGAGGAGGTTTGACGGTATTAAAATTTGGCCCAACTATAAACCCAAGTTTTATTTCGTTTTAATCTGCAGCTTATGTTTTTATCCACATCCTTTTAAGTAGAGCATGGGGCTTTTGAATTTTGACTTTGGTGATATTAAAGCACTTCCTTCTGTCTTCCCTCTGTTTGTCCTCAGGTATGCTGGGGACCAGACATACTTTGATGAGATCAAACAGTTCTACTACAGGGATGAGTTCAGTCACCAGGTGCAGGAGTGGAACAGGCAGCGAACCTTAGCCATAGAGAGAGCTCTCACTCAGTTCCTCTACCCTCAGATGGCGAAGGAACTCAAGAGCAAACTCATCACTGAGGCTAAAGAGAGCATTGTCAGGGTAATTTCTCATATCTGTTTCCATTTATGGTAATATTACATTGTCTTATCAGTGTTACGCATGGAAGTCAACACAGCAATCTCCTAACACATGCATCATGTCTCCAAAATTATACAGCAATATAAACAATGTTAAAAATGTATGTTCAGTTAGTGTTTTAACCATTGAACTTGTGAACATCAGTCTCCATTTCTTCTCGTAGTCCTGCTGTCGTCGGTTGTATAACTGGCTCAAGGTGGCTCCTTACCGACCAGATCAGCAGGTTGAGGAAGACGATGATCTGATGGATGAGAGTCAGGGCAAAGGGATTCGGGTTCTGGGTGTAGCCTATGCGCCCAGCAGGTATGTGTCCCACAGGATTTCTTTTCCTCCTCAGATATATTAGGAGCTACAAGTTTTGGTATTAACAATAGAGTGCTCACTTTTAAATGTGGAAGATATACTGCATTGCAACTATATTCGACCAAGCAATGTTTGCTGCATAAAAGACATGTTGAGGTGACAATATAGTTTCTCAATTCCATATGTTGCTCCAACAGAGACACACCAGTTTTCTGTGCTCTGATCAACGGGGAAGGGGAGGTGGTTGACTTTTTGCGTCTTCCTTATTTCATGAAGAGGAGGAATGCCTTTAAGGAGGATGAGAGAGAGAAGAAGGTACATGCAGAGAACACATATGTGTGTCTGTGCAGACAACAGATGCTTTTCTATTTTAGGAAAACATGTTGCTGGACTTATCTTTGAGATGATCGTTCATTTGTGTGTGTTTTATCTTCAGGCCCACGACATTGAAAATCTCAAGAGGTTTCTGTCAGGCAAGAAACCTCACGTGGTAGCTGTCGCTGGGGAAAACCGGTAAGTAATTGATTTATTTTTGTATGTGCCGGAAAGATGCATGCAGGCATTTTGAACAGTATTTTCAAGACATAATGGTTCAGGCTGAAATGTTGAATGTTGAAAACATGCTATATGTGCAGAGATGCTCAAATGATCATGGAGGACATCAAGAGGACTATCAGCGAACTTGAGCAAGAGTCCTCTCTGCCTGCTGTGGGAGTTGAACTTGTTGACAATGAATTGGCCACACTGTACATGAACAGCAAGAAGTCTGAGGTAAATACTTCCTAAATACACCTCACCTTACCATCGTTGTCATACACAGGGACAGACACATCAGTGGTTTTCCTCATCAAGTGTGGCAGTTAACCACAGCAAGTTCACCAACCGGTGGATCAAAGATGTGGCCCGGTGCTCCCTTTGCTGCTAATTTTCTCCTAAACCTCTGCTTCCTCTCTGTGCAGGTTGATTTTAGGGATTACCCTCCCTTGCTACGACAGGCGGTGTCGATAGCCAGGAAGATCCAGGATCCGCTGATGGAATATGCTCAAGTTTGCAGCAGTGATGATGATATTCTCTGCCTCAAACTACACCCGCTACAGGTGAGACATTCAAGAAATTGTGAATTTGTGCTGTTTTTATCTCCATCTTACATCTGTATAAGCAGTTAACACATTTTATACTCTTGTAGCATCACACAGACCCAACCATCACATATTGTTTTTTTCAAATTCAGATGTAATTTAGCTGACACTTTTATACAAAGCCACTTCCAATTGCTTTCAACCATGAAGGTACAACAAATATCAAGTGCAAGCACATTAGCTTACTATAAGCCAAACTGAAAAGAGTCACATAAAATAAGTGAAAGTTTTTTTAATTGAAGAGATGTTTTTAAATTGATCATGATTCTGCAACTACAATTGCGTGAAACGATTGGTGTCTTTTTTTCCTAACCATTGTCAGGAACATGTGGTGAAGGAAGATTTGCTCTGTGCTCTTTACTGTGAATTCATCAACCGTGTCAATGAGGTTGGAGTTGATGTGAACAAAGCCATTGCCCATCCTCACACTCAGAGCCTGGTCCAGTATGTCTGTGGCCTGGGACCTAGAAAGGGCTCCCACCTGCTCAAGGTATGACATTGGGCTACTGTCAATAATTCTTGTGTCATATATAAAAGTATAGCGCCTTTTCTGCTGACCTGATAATCATCATGATCCTTCTATTTGTGCAGATTCTGAAGCAGAACAACACTCGTTTGGAAAACAGAACCCAACTGGTCACGATGTGTCACATGGGACCAAAGGTTTTTATCAACTGTGCCGGTTTCATCAAGATTGACACGGCATCGCTCGGGGACAGGTTGGTACCTTGTATAGGGCTCTGTTACACACCCTAAAACCATCTAGATGTTTCCCATTTTGCTAATTTTACCATTTTCAGACAAGGCTGTGATCTAACATTCAGCCTGTGAGATTATTTTAAATCAGCATTGGTTTCTCTTCTCTCAAACCTTCCACACAGTACGGACTCCTACATCGAGGTTCTGGACGGCTCTCGTGTCCATCCTGAGACGTACGAGTGGGCTCGCAAGATGGCTGTGGATGCCCTCGAGTACGATGAGTCGGCAGAAGATGCCAACCCAGCTGGAGCTCTGGAGGAGATCTTGGAAAATCCAGAACGTCTCAAAGATCTTGACCTGGATGCCTTTGCTGAAGAGCTTGAGAGACAGGTCAGTGTGGATGTTGTGGCTTTGACCGCAGCAATTTTTCATGTATTCTGTTACCAATGTAAAAAAAAAAAGTAACGGCTTGAAAAAAACTATATGCAGTATATTTAGTCCAGAAAAGGGACTTTTCAGACACCACTTTGTGGTTTTTCAAACATGTGAAGCTGAAAGAATCTTTAGCTCTGTTTCACAAGTTATATCTTTGATGTTGTTTTCTTCTTTGATTCATCCCTGTAGGGTTATGGCAACAAGGGGATTACTCTGTATGATATTCGTGCAGAGCTGAGCTGCAGGTACAAAGATTTGAGAGTTGTCTACAGAGTCCCCAACACTGAGGAGGTCTTCAACCTCCTCACCAAGGAGACTCCAGAGACCTTTTATATTGGTAATACACACTAAACTGAAGTACACATGTTAATTTCTTAAATGAAATATCACCAAAGATCACTAATATAATGTCTATTCCTAACCATAAACGCATACAGTTGGTGCGGTAGTTATAGCACATGGTGACTTGTTCAAAGGAGTGATGTTGCTGAAGTATCAGTACTAGTGCAACTCTGTTGGTTGGTGTGGTTTATGTTTGTTCCTTTTTTTTCTTCCAGGTAAGCTGATCACCAGTATAGTAACTGGCATTGCTCACCGGCGGCCTCAGGGAGAGAGCTACGACCAGGCCATACGTAACGATTCTACAGGGCTGTGGCAGTGTCCCTTCTGCCAGCAGGACAACTTTCCGGAACTCAGCGAGGTACCAGCCACCTGAGTTTTCTTCTTTTAACGACTTAATAGTAGAAAACAGAGATAGAGAGTCTGACCTCTAAACATTGTCTTTTTGATTTTGTGCCCCTGCGTTAGGTGTGGAATCACTTTGACAGCGGTTCGTGTCCAGGTCAGGCCATTGGCGTGCGGTCCAGATTAGATAATGGCGTCCAGGGATTCATTCCCACCAAGTTTCTTAGTGACAAAGTGGTCAAACACCCTGAGGAGAGGGTCAAGGTGAGTTGTTATTTGCTGTTGTCGTCATTGGTTGTTCTTTTTTTTAATAATGTTTGATATTTTCTTTCCTTTGTTAATGTCACCTGTAAATGTTTAAATGTTTCTGAGAGTGCAATTGGTGCCACTTAGAATTCTCAATCTTGACAGATATATGAATAATTGATGCCTATTTCTGCCCTTCGTGTCTAGTGTCCTTCTATTGTGGCATCTGTATAACACTTGATTGCTCCTCTTCCCCCTCTTTCTTCAGGTGGGCATGACAGTTCACTGCCGCATCATGAAAATCGACATTGAGAAATTTAGTGTCGACCTCACATGCCGAACCTCAGATTTGATGGACAAGGCCAATGAGTGGAAGCTCCCCAAGGACAGCTACTATGACTTTGATACAGAGTCTGAAGACCAAAAACAAGAGGAGGAGCTAAAAAAGAAACAACAGAGAACACGTTAGTATAATACCAGGCTTAATAAAGACTATTTGAATCGAAATAGTTTATAAAACGGTACACTGTGCTACTTTTGGGAAATGTTTCCTCATAATACACTTTTTGTTTACCTACCATTTACTTCCACATCACTGTCCTTATACTTTTTGTAATTTCTTTGCTTTCCCTCCGCCTCCAGCATATATAAAGCGTGTGATCGCCCACCCCAACTTCCACAATATCAGTTTTAACCAGGCAGAGAAAATGATGGAGACCCTGGACCAAGGAGACTTGATCATCAGACCCAGCAGCAAGGGAGAGAACCACCTCACAGTCACCTGGAAGGTACGAAACAGAGAGAGGGATACGAAATGTGACAGTAACACAACAGACACCAATCTGACTTTGTGTGATGTTTTGTAGGTGGCTGATGGCATCTACCAGCATGTGGATGTAAGAGAAGAAGGCAAAGAAAATGCATTCAGCTTAGGGCACACACTCTGGATCAATAATGAAGTAAGCTGTTTTCTCCTTCTCTTGATCTTGTGCTCCATAATCAAACCCGCAGAAAATCTATTGTGAAAAATGTGTGTTGTGGCTGCTGCATGTTCTTTAATAATCTTTTACACTCTCTGCAGGAGTTTGAAGATCTGGATGAAATCACTGCTCGGTACATTCAGCCAATGGCATCATTTGCCCGGGATCTACTGGGGCATAAATACTTTCAGGAGTGCAACTGGGGGAGCAAGGAGGTACATACTAATTTGCTTTAATGTCCATCGTACTTCGGAAAAACATAACTCAACAGCTCTTTTCATTTTGCTAACAGTTTA
This sequence comes from Etheostoma cragini, assembly GCF_013103735.1. Lineage (NCBI taxonomy): Eukaryota > Metazoa > Chordata > Actinopteri > Perciformes > Percidae > Etheostoma > Etheostoma cragini. The sequence continues at coordinate 15,630,133 of NC_048419.1, read as the reverse complement.
TTCTATAAGTTGCACCTCTCATATCTTCTTTTGTCTTGTTGTCTCTCTTATAGAAAATGGAGGAGTTATTGGTCAAGACAAAGAGGGAGAAGCCTACTTTTATTCCTTACTTTATTTCGGCATGTAAAGATCTGCCAGGAAAATTCATTCTGGGCTACCAGCCTCGCGGAAAACCACGGTGAGCAGAACGATTTTTCTCTTTTCTGTTTTCAGGTTATTCACTGTAATCGTTACATGAATAGAAAGTGTTGAGTAATAAAGTTGACCTATTTTATAGGAAGCTGATTTAAATCATAATTGTTAATGTTGCTCAAAGTAGCTCAAGTTCACATTAAAACCACAGAAATAGCTGACAATGCCATTTAATGCTCTAAATATCATGGACCATAGTGGCCCATGGAGACATGCAAAGGTCCATCGCTTCTACAGTGGCTCAAATTTGCAAATTGGAGTCATGTCATACTTGTAGTGCCAAATTACTCAACACCACACAATTCTTATCCACTCTCTCACCGAGCTGCTCCACTGCCAAGACTATTAGAGCTTTACTTCTTTAATTGACAACAAGCCGGTTTACATCTCAGTTGAACTAATGTCAACATGCCATCTTTTTTTTGTCTAGAGTTGAGTTTGTGACCATCACTCCAGATGGTTTCCGCTACCGTTCACAGGTATTTCCTACAGTGAACGGACTATTCCGCTGGTTTAAGGACCATTACCAAGAGCCTGTTCCAGGTATGGAAGCTCTATACCTTATGTTTATTGTTTACATTACAACAGTTAAATGATATTGTGGGTTAATAAATAACATTGTCTTCTCTGTAAAAGGCATCACTCCCAGCAACAGCAGCCGAACAAGGACACCTGCGTCCCTCAACGCCACCCCAGCCAATATCAACATCGCAGGTAAGTCCTGCTCTCTTCCGCACGCACGCACGCACACACACACACACACACACACACACACACACACACACACACACATCTGCATTTTCAGCATGAGTGGAATTGTAGTACATTTTACTATTTCCTAATGTATCCCTTCCTCCCTAGACTTGACACGAGCTGTCAACGCCCTCCCACGCAATATGACCTCTCAGATGTTCAATGCCATCGCCGCGGTCACAGGCCAAGGCCAGAACCCCAACACCACCCCCGCTCAGTGGGGCTCCAGCCAGTACGGCTACGGTGGCAGCACAGGAGGAGGAGGAGGGAGCTCCTCTGCTTATCATGTTAGTGCTGCTTTTAATGTTTTAACTATTGTGAAAGGAAAACGATTGTTTTGGAGATGTCGGTGACTCAGACTGACCAGACATTCACTTGATAAAGGTCTTTATAAACTGTAGACACCCACAATGATACAAAGTACATAAGGTCTTTGGTCAGATAATTGTGAAGATGCCTTTACAAAAACAAAGACGCTGACCTGTCTGCAGATTTATGAGCCTAATATTTTTTGTTTTCCAACAAAACTACAAAGCAGACTTCCAAAATAAGAAGAGACATGTTATAGATAGGCATGGGCCAGTATACGATTCTGACGGTGTGTTAACAAACTTCAGCAAAATTATCACAGTATTGCGGTGTTGCAATTAAAATGTTAACTTTATTAATACCTCAATTGTTTCGAGTAACTTTTCCTGAGGCCCTACTTATACAAGAATATATTTTGACTTTTCTAACGTAACTCGTTGAGCCATATTCATCACCCGTATTTTCTCTTTTGCAGGTATTTGCAACACCTCAGCAGCCCATGGCAACACCCATGATGACACCCAGCTACTCCTACACCACACCGAGCCAGCAGGCCCTGGGCACGCCCCAGTACCCCGGCTCCACCCCGCAGTCCTCCCACTCACACACCACACATGGCCACCCACATGGAAGCCATGTGTCACACCACGGCCATCACACTAGTCACCAAGGCCATTCATCCGGCACGCCGTCGTCCTCCACCTCATCCAGAGGACGTACTCCACAGCAGCAACCGCCAAAGTAAGTGCAGAAGGGAATATGTGTGGGATTCCTGATTCTCCTCGACCATCCGTTTCCTTAAAGTGCATCCTGGTTTAATTAAAGTTTGTGTAATCAACTAGTGTTACATTTACTGTAGCTTTTTCTTTGATAGTCAAACTGATTATGCATGATCTTAGCAATTTTCTCAGCTATATACAATTTGACAAGTTTAACAAAAATGCATTATCTATATGGTCAGATTTTATTCTTACCTCTGTGATGTCCATTTTGCAGTAAACAACTCAAATCAACCAGTTGTTGAGTTAAATCCGTGAGTTGTTTATCTGCCAGTAAATGGTGCTGATGCCACAGTCTGCATCATTTTAGGGATAAGCAGCAGCCTGCCATTCAATATGTCACTGTCTTTGACTAAAACACCCTAACCCTTCTGTCCTCCCCTCTTGCAGGGCCAGCGGCAGCAACGCCTCTGCAGTGGACTGGGGCAAGATGGCGGAGCAGTGGCTGAAGGAGAAAGAAGCAGAGGGGCGGAAGAAAGCCCAGAGGATGACGCCACGACCGTCGCCCAGCCCCATGATCGAGAGCACACCCATGTCAATCGCAGGAGACGCCACGCCCCTGCTGGACGAAATGGACCGATAGGACACGGAGGGGGGCGTTGCCACACCCCCCACTCAACTCCATCCTTTATACTGTTGTTTCATCTGGATAACCCTCCACATTTTGTCTCTCCCACAACCCATCAGCCCTTTCATCCAGCTGACCAGTAGTTGGACCCAGTCCATCCAGCTAACTGTCCATTCATACGTTCTTTACATCTCTTGATATTGTTGCTGCAGTTTATTAGTTTGATATCATGGCTCATCTCACCTCCTTCCTTCCTCTTGTCTGCCTAGTACAGCCGTCTTATCCCAGATGTTTCACTTCCTGACCTCAGCCAACTCTCCTGGCTGTATAGTATTTTGTACAGTCAAATTAACACTGTATATGTCATGCAGAAAGTCAGTGCAATGGCAAAAAAAAGAAACTTTAAATATCAGACAGCAGTTACATTTAGGATATGGACCTACACAAACAATGTCAGACAAGCTGTCCTTTATTTTTTGCGATTGGTTTTAGTTTAATCCATGAATGGCTTTGACAGAGGGGCAATGTTACTGTTTCCAGAACCCACTTTTCCTCCTTTCAGGTTGGTGGATTTTTGCAAGCAGTTGCCAAAAAAAACACTTTGCCAATCCAATCAGGAAATTTAATTTTTGTATGGAATACGTCAGAATGAATAAAGACTGTTTTTTTCTGTTTAAACATTAAGCTTCCGCTCTTCACATCTGTCAAAACAAACACACCTGTGACCATACAGATACGCATGCTGAGTGTGAAGGTTGAGGCTAACTTAAAAATCCAAATGAATTTAGTGACAAACTTTCATGTCAGCTTGAGTTTCTCTCAAAGATTAGTTACTGCTAGTTGTGTGGCTCCACCACATGCTATATAATGATGAGCCGGCTCCGGTTTATAGCCTCTATTGCACTGTTGACTCTTATTTGACCCATCAGAGAATGCTATGTGGGCGCCAACAGTCTGCCACACTAGAGCATCGTTAGAGGTAACCGGTTGTTTGTGATGACTTCATCTGCATTCATGCGAGGCAGTGCAGAAGGAGTTGGTTCACATTTAAAATCCGTTGATTTTAGTAATATTTGGAAGTACCCTGTCATGTTATTATCAGAGGGTCATTTTTAAAAGATTACATACATTTTGATCTCTTGTGTTTTTAATGTTCAGTGGGTATTTTACTTTTGACACTGGGGTAGGATGTGATGTCCTGATGCCCTGCTGCAGCATTTCAGTCCAAGACAGTATCAACAGTAAAATAAATGTTTCAGTGGATGAGTATAAATTTGAGTGCAAAAAAAGTTCAAAACCATAACACTATCAGCAGAAGCTACTGTCAGACTGACTCCCCACTGCGTTTATATGTAAAATATTCTGAACTGCACGCAGCTATTTCAGTAGTATGAATATATTGTTGTTAGAAACACATTGAAGCGCTTGTGATAGTCTTGCGGCAGTTTTAAGCCACTCTGCATCCATCTTGACTTACTCAGCTCTTCTTTTGTGTTGCTGTGTGCCACAGCACGAACAAGCAGTGCTGATATTCAATGGTGTGCTTCATTTTGCCATTTGCAAAGTATCATGGTCCCATAATATGCGTATGGTTTTAAATTATGTTTTTTGAGTAAACGTACTTGGTTTTAAGTCTCTTGTCAGATTAAGATATTGCATCTTTCGAAGCAAAGCTGTGATTAGGTCTTGGCGATGGTTGGTGATAGAAGAGAAATGATGTCTCTGGCATTGCTGATGACCTTTTCTACCTGTGATCTCTTTAATAAAAGTGTTCATATTAATCCCAAAGTCTTGTTCATGCTAATTTTGGAAACAAACTGGCAGTATGGACATGTGATGTAGGCGTGCATATACAAACAGTAGAGTCTGTGTGTTTCTTCACGGTAGAAATACGATTAGCTGGGAACAGAATGTGAAGAATGTTTCCAATCTTTACAACTCATTCACACTATCTAGCTTTTCTATTTTGACAACAGTGATCATAACCAATTTATTTACAATTCATAATCCATGCGGTATAATAAAAGTATGTTTAATACGAGACAAAAGAACACATATACACTTCTTCCTCCAAGTCTGACTTAACTGAGTGAGGAAATCAATTAGTTTGTTTCAGTCCCTGCAAAGAGTCCTCCATTTTCGAGATCATGAGAACACTGATGTCAGAGGAGAGAGATGCGTGGGTATGACAGCGGTCATGGGAGCCAGCGTATGCATCACATTACCAGCACAGACACATGACAGTAAGAAAACCCCCAAAATGCACTGTGTCTGGTACGGATATCTTCTCCAACGCGTGAGAAAAATGTTGCTTCAGGCAGACACACACTCATTTATGAAAGAAAGTGCAGTTTAAGAAAAGATCTAGTGAAGAATAATCGTTCTATTTATTTTTTTATAATTGTTAACAAGCGTCTCACACAGCTTTTTTTGTTTTAACCCCGACCAGCAGTCTAAACATTCCTGAGAGTACTTCTTGTTGTGTAAAGCTTCAACTTAAGAATGAGTTGTGTCAAACCTAGAACCTCCTCTCAGGTTATTTGCAAAACACCACAAATACACAATTACAAAATTATTTATTTGATATGACGTTGCTTTTTAAATGGTCAATTCATGATAGCTACACTAAGCACACTGAGTCCATATTTCAGTTTAATTTTCCCCTTCAGTGTGATCTTAAGTCAGTAGGCCTACAGTGTATCCAGGCATCCACTCTCTCTCATCAGCAGCAGTCGGACTTCCTTTTGGTAGGTTTGTGATCAGCTTCTGTGCTGTCTGTGAGCCCTGTGGGAAACGCAAATAAAGAATAAAAAACCTTTCACATTTTTTGGCATTCAGATTAACAATGTGAGCTACAGTAGGAAGGGTATGCATTATAAAGCCATGTGATTTATGTAATACTGTCAGCAAAAAATGAAAAGGAACCACACTTGCACGGGAAACATGCTCCTTTATTACCATCAATATGTGCAATGACGATTTTAATTAAATGTGGGAGAAGAAAATCACTTTGCGGTTAAACTGCTACTAAACTTAATATGAAAATACACAAATATAATCTGTAATAGGCAATTGCTCCAACTGCTGTTGTTGGCGGTAACACACAAGAGCTCTGAAATGTTATTTTTCATGACAAAAAATGCATTTGACATGTCTGTTAGACCTCAAGATAAGATTAAGGGAAGAAACATTAAAGGTGCCCTGCCACACAAAACCTTTTTTACTTGTATTTTTATTTCAAATATGATAGGACCATATGTGTTTGTGTTATGTTGTGAATGTGAAAATGAACTCTAACCCCCTTGTCAGCTCTAGCCACTGAAAAAAAATAACTGGAGAAATCAGGCTAATTACAAAAGCTGGTCAGTCTGACGTCATGTTGCCTGAGCTCATTACTATTCATGAGCTCGCCCAGTTGCGCTGGAGTATGCTGATAGCCAGGCTCTCATTGGCTAGCTGTTAGCCAATCAGAGTTAAGCAGATTAATGAGAACTGGCACAAATCGAGTTGAGTCTTCCTGCAGGCTTTCTATACCATGCTAGAATGGCTTGAAACACATTTTTTCCACAAAGAATGTTACAAAGTCCATGCTAGAACTTCAGACATTACCAAAAAGTAATGAAATACGTGTATATTTGTGCAGGGCACATTTAAATGTAAACAGATTTTTTTTGTTTACATAAAAAACTCCACAGGTCACTTTTAACTGTTTGGGCTAACGGGCAAAAAAGGTTGGTGACCACAGACCATTGACCACTAAATTTAATTAACCCGCATCTGAAAATAGTCACAAGCAAGTACATTATTTTCTTTTGTTTACTGTTTAAGTGATGCTTGATTTTAGCTTTGCTTAAAAGTTGAAGTACATTTGTGACTTGATTTTAAAGAGTTACATCTTCATAGTAGTGAGGTGTGGAAGATGGTGTAATGCAGTGTTTGTTTTGTTTTTATCATAGATTTGTTGACAATAAGGGAGAAAGAGAATAACATCCATCTTGTGTTGTTTGTCATCTGTGTCATGACAATAACAGATTTTAATTCAGGAAACTAATTAGTTGGTAAATGAGTGTAAGTGAAAGATACAAGTAGGATGCTGCCTTCTTAATAATGAGACTTTATTGAGCAAACTGACTCACTGATAATGTCACCCACGTGCCTTGAGCCACTTTTCTCAAGCTCGCACAAAACGTTGGCCTCAAAAGTCAGAGAGGCCACACGGAAGAAGAAATCCCTGACACAATCTCCTGCAACAATGCAGAGACAGAGGAAAGAGTTTAGGAAAATGAAAAGGGGGTTAAAACAGAACATGAAAAGCATATGGGAATGATGACTGATGGGGATTTGTTCATGTGTGATTGACTCACACCTGACTTGGCAGACACAGCCCAGTACTCAGCTTTGATTTCCTCAGAGAGTCTGATGGCTTCCTGCTCAACCTGAGCCAACTGGTCAGGAGACTGAGGAGTGAAACAAAGACAGGGAAACGAATGGGAACAGGGAAGGAAAGCTTCAGGTCATTGGTCACTATTCATAAGAATTAGGCTTATTAACTAAAAGTAAGATATTCAGAACAGTCAATCAGTCGATAAAGTAGTTGACAATCAATCAATAAAGTAGTTAGTTTCAACAGAAAATTACTCGCCGATGAGTTTGATAATTAAAGCAGAAATGCAAAATAGTTGATGGTGCCAAGTTCTCAAAGAAGTAAGAATGTACTGCTTTTCTTTGTCTTTCATGATAGTAAATATTTTTTATCAAACAAAACTTTTGGGACTTTAGACCGACTATGGCCCTTTAAACAAGACATGCTAATGCCACTTTTAAATCTAGAAATTTGTCATGGCAATGTTTTACTTTTTATGAAGTTATATAGATCAAACAAGTAATCAAAAAGTATTTAATCAATTAAAAACCCTGATGATAATGCCGAGAAACAATTACCAATGCGGGGGGTACACACCAACCAAACCTCGCACTCACGCACAAGTTATAGTTAATATTTCAATGTTATATATATTATGTTTTATATTTATATATATAATTTTCTGGCAATCAACTAATTAATTAACTACTCAATTTTGATTATTTTCACCCACACTGAGGTCCTTCTTGGTACCAACAAGGAACAGTAAAACACTGGATGGGTCGTTTTCTTTCATGGCGTCTTCCAGCCACTGCCTACACGCACGCACGCACGCACGGACGCACGCGCAAACGCACACACACACACACACACACACACACACACACACACACACACACACACACACACACACACATAATTACTCCAAATGGCATTTTAATAGTAGAATAATTTGATCAGTATTGGTTATTCCTTACCTGGCATGTGCTAAAGAGCTCACACTGCTTAAGTCAAACACAACTATAATGGCTGGAGGAACGTAAAGAGACAAACAGCATCAAGAGAAGTCAAACATAGAGCACGATGAGAATGTGTTTATGAATGAAAACACTGTTCATTTAAAGCTTAGAGGTGTATTATAGAGACTGAGCAACTTTCACCTTGTGCCCCTCTGTAATATGTTGAAGCAATGCATTTAAAGCGCTCCTGACCTGCTGTGTCCCACCTGAAACAGATCAGATGCAGATTAGATTGTTCTTGGTGGGATATTTGGTAAAGCTAAATGGAAGATGGAAAGAGATAGGAGCTGTGAGATGCTGTTCAACATGTTGAAATGAACTGTTGAAAAATTTTAGCAATTATCAGTTTAATTCAAACAAGACCAAAGTCTACAGCTATGCTAACAACTCATTGAGGCTGCACTTCCAGTTTACGCTGCTTTGAGCTAAATGCTAACACCAACATGCTAACATGACCATGCAAACATGCTAATGTTTAGCAGGTGTATTGTTTATAATGTTCACCATCTCAGATAATTTGCTTAGTAGCACTGACTGTCATTAGTATTGTAGGTATTTAGTCATAAAACAAAATATTGGACAGATGTATTGTGACCTAATGATGGCGCTAGAGGTAAGGTTAAGGCCCCGATCAGACCAGTTGCGTTTAAGCAGCCTTGGGCGGCATTTTGTAATTGTTTTCAACAAGAGTGAAGCTTTTTGCTTGCTGCTTTTGCATTGGTGCTTCTAGTTTGCACCTTGTGTTTTTTCAAAGGCGCCCTGAATGCCTCAAGTTAAAAAAACTTGAACTTAGAAAGGATAAAAAGCCTGATCATTTCACTTACCAGCAAAATAACAGTTGAGGATGGGTGATGTTGTGTTTGCCTAGCAAGAATAACATAAAGCTGCAACTGGCATCACTCTTTCTGATCAGGGTCTAAGTCATCACCAAAGGTATTACAATTAACAAATGACTGAACAGAAATGTTTGTACCAAATTCCATTAACCTTTTAGATATTGAGAAATTTCACTTAAAACCACAGTTGTCAACCTCATGATTGCGCAAGAGGAAAAGTCAGGAGATTCCCAACATTAGTTGGATTCCTCCTCTGGGAAACATGAATGTCTTCACAGACTTTAATGGTAATCCATTCAACTGTTGTATTCAATGTTTTCATCGCCATCCCTATAGATCCACATGATGCTAGCTTGGCAAAACAGCTCAACAAGGCCCTCTCGAGTATTAATCTTTAAATTACTTTAATTTATACTTATTTAAATTAAATCAAATCTAGAGGATGTTGTATGACCTCAAAGGTATCATGTAACTTCATGTATATACAAAGTGTCAGAAATTCAAGAATTTTAACTTTATCATCATATGTGATCAAATGAAGGTCGGGTAGCAAATAGCAAACAGACCTTGTTGACCCATGTGACCTTTATGATCAGTCAGCACAGTGAGTGAGTTAGCTTGTTTAAGGCTCAGTCTATAAACTGAGTGTTTCTGAGGTTTAACAACATACTTACAGCTGTAAACTGAAGGGAACACCAAGAACCTCAAAACGCTCCATCTCAAAATCCACCCCTATGGTTGCTTTGTAGTTTTTATCAAATGCCCCTTTTCGGAACCTATAAGGAACAATTAAAACAGAGAGAGAGAGAGAGAGAGAGAGAGAGAGAGAGAGAGAGAGAGAGAGAAAAGCTGCAACTAACAATCATAATGATCTTTTTACCCTTAACTAGGCCTATTTTTTGATTAATCATTTTCTTTATAAATTGTCAGAAAAGAGTTGATCCTTGAGTTGGAAAATCTAACCAAATAATTTACTTCTATCTCAATGGATCAATTGAGTACTACATTATTGGAAAAAAACAATACAAATACAAGTTTTTAGTTACATCATATTCTTCAACCGGACTGACATTTCAAAATCTAATAAATCCATTTAAATTAAGAATGCATCCCTCGTGTGTGGAAGTGACTCACACAAACTCAGATCATTTTTTTACCAAAAGCAATACACGTGGACATGAAAGAAAAATCAAAACTTGCTCAATTGAACAAAATGCCTTAAGGCCTCTCACCATTTTTCTCTCACAGATGCAGTTAAATGCGGCCAAGGCGATTTGTTTTGTTTTCGGTTAGCAACCTCTACTTCTTGTACTCTGTTTACTGGTGGATTACGGCCTATACCAACAACTTCTGATCAAACTCATGTAGCCTAGTTTATTTGCTCCAAACCAGTTGTTGGAAATATACCTAATTTGCATTTATTTTTCATGAGAAGTTGCTGCACAACCTCTGCACTGTTAACGTAAAATACAGACAGAGGACAGTGTCTCTGCGTACATAGACACCACAACACAGTTCATGGGTTATTGTAAGATGCTGCATAAAGATAGATAAAATAAGCATTCATCTGTAATGATTTTAGTCTCCAAAAACTTATGAATGTCATTGACATTGTCATTTATGCAATGGATTTTAATTAATTTCATTTAACATTTGTGGAACTATAACCTTAACTTGAAACATGATTAGGTTAAATCATGTTTTTGTGGAAGACAACTTGAATGATGCGCTAAAGAACTGAAGTTAGATAAGTACAACTACAGAGGAAACACTTCAACAGGTGATACAGTTGGAATCAGACCAAAATGTAATTACAAATCTAAACACATAATCCTTTGATTGATCTAATTATTTATGATTGCTTCTTACCTGCTGATCAGACACGTTTTCCCAACTGCAACATCTCCCACTACGATGACCTTGGCGATATTGAAGCTGGCAACAGAAAGACAATACTGTCATTCTAGACTCCGTACAACAAAAGCCTAACAGTGTTAAACACACAACAATTTGATGAATACCATGCTGACATCATTTAACTCCTCTAATAGGATAACTCACAGCCCAGTTAAACTTTACTATTTAGAAAAGCAGTAACTTAACAGACTAAACGCATGAAGCCCTTAATGAAGCCCTAAACATGCTTTTAAATGAAAGATGAATCATTTTAATAACTTAAATAATTCAGCCCGATCCCACAACTTAAGGGAAATTTGAGAGTTTGCTTTCTGCATGTATAAGCAGTTGTGTTACAAATCTTTCTTGCCAAACAAAAAATCTAAATACAGTATATTAAGTCACAAAAGTATTACTTTTGTGTGTAACACATTTTTTCCCACATAAATGTTATTATCAGAGAAAAACATACATTGTAGCTCTGTTTTTACACCAAATGTGTATTACTACACAGCTGAAAAAAAGTCCCCAACAATAGACAAATTGCTACTGTTTGAGTTAAGTTTGCCAAAACTGCAAGGATTTAGGAATTTATTTAGCTTTATCACCCTTATTGAGCATTGCAGGCAATTTTAGCAGTACAATACAAACACAAACACACACACACACACACACACACACACAAACATACACAGAAATTCTCTCAAGGAGAGGGTAAAGCAAACAGGGGTCCTTTACATAGCTTTTTCATTTAAAAAAAACAACTATATATGTGTGACCAGTATGTCACGATTGCAAATACCACAGACAGAGAAGGGAAGCTGAAAGTATTGAGTCTTTTATGTGATCTGTTCAAAAAAGTCACTGGCGTTATCCCTTTAAATACACCACCGGACCAATGCAGTAAGATATGCTGCCGAGGCTGTCAGCTGTCAGCAGACACAGCAGACAAAGCATGACTTTCAACTCACATTAATCAGTTCTGGCCCTCATTTCATCAAGACACGTGTCACAGTGTGTGTAAAAGCAGCAGGATGGGCCGCAGGGCATGATGTCTTATCAACCCTTCTGTGATCTTACCTCACTGTGTCTGTCTTGTGTGCCTGGCAAGCAGCCTGCACCAGTGGGTGGAAACCATCTTTGGTGTGCAGCGCTGCATTTGAATTGAAATACTGTACAGAGAGTGGGGAGAGGAAACAGAAAAAAACTAAAAAACACATTTTGGATGGTAAAATAAAAAGGGGGAAGGTATGAAGGGATGCCCTGAATGTGTTTTCCTGGCTAATAAAACAATCTTAGCAAATAAAAAAGGAGAAGCAGCAATGTCATAAACTCAAAGTTATTATAATCATCATCCTTAAATTGTTGCTGTCCAGAAAAAAAAATTGTATTTCCAAAGAATCAGCTTAACCTTAGACTAACATGTATCGCCATGGCTACAACCAAGTAGTGAAACTTTCTAAACTCACAAAGGAGCATTGAGGACCTTTAAATGTCACCAAGGCTGGAGATCCAAGCTTTAGTAAGGACCACAACATTTTGCAAATTTGTAGCTGTCCACTTTTAGAGAAACAAAGAGCAGCATTTAAGACTCTAAATCAGTGGTAGAAGAAGTATTCAGATCCTTTACTTAAGTAAAAGTACTAATACCACACTGTACAAAAAGCCTCTTTCCTGCATTCAAAATATTACTTAAGTTAAAGTATTTAAGTATCACCAGGAAAATGTACTTAAAGTATTAAAAGTAAAAGTACTCAATACAGAAATATCCTCACATTTTCTAAACTAGAAAACAAGCCAAACAATTCTGTCAATGAACTAGTGTTTAATCGGCCAATCATTTCAGCTGGACTTGCTTTGTGTGCAAGCGTTTGTAGCTGTATCTACTAACTAGGGCTGTCAGATTAATGTAGTGGAGTGAAAAGTACAACATTTCCTTCTGAAATGTAGTGGAGTAGAAGAACTGGCATGAAAAGAAAAGACTCAAGTAAAGTACCCCAAATGTGTAGGCTACTTAAGTAAAGTACTTGAGTAAATGTACAAGGTAAGATTCCATATAACCCATTCTGATCTACTTATTCCACTATTAAAATGCCATTTGAAGTCTAATAATCGTGTGTGTGTGTGTGTGTGTGTGTGTGTGTGTGTGTGTGTGTGTGTGTTAGGCTACTAACATTTGGGAGCTGATTAATGATCCGGTCCTTCTTCACTGGTGGCAACATGCTGCTGCTGTGGATTAATGCACACACACACACACACACACACACACACACACACACACACACACACACACACACACACACACACACACACACACACGCAGACACACACACATACACACACACACACACACACATACACACACACATACACACACACACACACACACACACACACACACACACACACACACACTGCTGTTGTGACGGACAGCTCTTTTTTTCATTTAACTATGTTTTTTTTCAATTCTTTTCCTCAAAACTCCTTCCAAAAAACCATGGGAGAAAAGTTTTTTTTTTCATTGCCTTAAAACGAGCAGACGTCGGAATGTTAAATTGTTATTATCCGGACTGTACAGTAAATCAGAAACAGTTATGCAGTGAACTAACATCAGCATGATGCCCTTGATGACATAAGATAGTGGATGATTCAAGTTAGACCACACAAAAGTTTTTTTCTGTTGTATTGTAACATTTTAACCTAAAAGCAATTCATTTTTATTTATTTTTTATTTGTCATTGGACAATGTGTAGCTCAAGGTTTGTGGAAGGTGCGGTGGAAACTGAATATGTTTGCAGATAAAACACGGATGATAAAAAACAGAATGTTTTAACAAAGTTTAACAACTTTACCTGACACAGCTGGATGGCAAAATGCAGAAAAAAAATGTGTGTGTGTGTGGAGATGGGATGATATCCAGTGTCTGCCGAGGAAGTAAATCCAGAACAAAATGACGCTCAGAGCAACCGAGAGACTGACAGCAGACAAACAAGCATGCAAATTAGACTCTCCATGTCATAGTAAAGAAGACTTTTGAGAAAGCGCCACCGTGCGGCCCCATGGTAGGCTATTTCATCTACATTTTTGTAATAACTTTATTTATGAAAATCCAATGTTGCTGCATTTTCTTTCCTTTTAAATGATTCAAGTATTTTTAATGTCCTTAATTAATTACCGTGCATAAAGTATTTTTGTCCCTCTCTACAACTAGGCTACTGCATGAAGAAGTCATTCTATCAAAAAATCTTCACAGACTGGCAATCCATTCAACCGTCAGCAGATCAGCAGAACCAAAGAAAATGATTAACATAAAAACTAAAAAGTCTACCCTACTTTATACTTTTCATACATGTATACACACGTAATACAAGTTTAGTAAAATAGGCTATATGCTGTAAAGGTTTTGAAAAGATTTCCACTTTATTTTAATGTCATTTATTTCCCAATTTGTAAGCAAGTGCATCATGTTTAACCATGTATTTTGTATATGTAGAATGATATTAATCAGCAACGTAACTTCAACTAGCTGCCAAATACAGTGAAGTAAGATATTGTAGTATTGTATTCTTAAATGTAGTGGAGTACAGTTATTGCGGTCAAGATTTTAATAACTTTACACCCGTACAGTAAATAGGCAGTAAGGAAAAAAAAAGGTTGAGTAAAAATACAAAAACACACAACATAAAGTCGTGCTACAGGTCTACACACTCCTGTACAGCAGGTGGCGAAAGAGCGCGAAGAACAAGTGACGTTTTATTCCTGCGACATTCAGCGTTTAAATAGTTCGCCACCACGGCGTTGCTGTCTCTTTTCAAGTCGTCTGGCAGGCTCGCGTGTCTGTTAATCCCGGGCAAATGTGATTCAACGTATTAAGAGTGGTCAGTTAGTACAAGAATAGAGTCCTAACTGGTCACACAACACGTTAGTTGAGCTGTAGTTTGAGCTTTAGTTAAAACGTGGTATCTGCTATCGTAAAAGTGTTAACGTTAGCATTGTGACGGGCCTCAAGCAACCACGTGGAGCCTGCGTGAAGCCCACTCAACGATGGCCAAGTTAAAGACAAAGTGAGTGGGTTTTATTTTCTTTATTTCAGTCCAGCTTGTGGCTATAAAGGCTTTGTTTCACTGCAAACATTGCAATGTTTCTACCTCTATTTTTTGTTCCTGTGAGAGGACTTTGCTCCGTCTACCTTGCAAGTCTTCAAAAAGTTTCTCCAAGTTAAATCGTTTAACGGCAATTAATTTAAATTTATATTATAAAGTTATGCTCAAACTTAATCGTTGTTGCTTCTCAGAGTAAGTAAATCTAGTAGTGGTTCAGAAACTTAACATTTAAGTTGAACGACTTTCAAGAGACGTTCAAGAGTGGTTGAATATTTTGTCAATTAACGTTAAAAGTTAGTTTGCCAGATAAGTACTTGTATTTGATTTGTGCCTGTAGTCGGAGCAGTAAAAAAGAATTGTCCTAACCATTTATCTTGTCAATCCACAGGTCACTCTGTGAAAGTGTTGCACTTGATATATGGGGTGTCTTGACGTCCCTGCAAGGTAAATTGCATTGAAAAACGGTTTTTTTGTTTTGCTTTTAAATGCAGTGGTCAGTGATGAAAATTGTGAATAGGAAGTGCCGTCTGATGCGACAACTGACGATGTTATATACTCACTGTTCTGAGCCTCAAACTGCCATGATTTTAAGTGGTGATAAGTCGTTAAAAAACTAAATTACTCATTTATGACTTTATTTTTTTTAAAGAATTGGTCTCATCAAGATGATGGAACGTCAAGAAGGAGGTTGGTTTAATAATGCTCTTATTAAAATGTGCTGTAGCTTTAAATGTAGTGATGAAACCCAAACTGAAATAGCTGGAATTACCGGCAGATTGTTTAGTGGTGACCCTCGGTTTTCTGAACATTAACTGAATTGTTTCTGTTAACTTTAAATAGGTTTAGTCTAAATGTAAATAACTTTGTATTCTGTAACTAAACAGACTTGTGAGCTGCCTAAGGATGTCACACTGCACTTTCTATGGTCCTAACAGCTGACTGAAGGTGGTTCATTTCCAGCAGGTGAGCCCATTATCTGTTCATTACAATGGCAACTAACTGCTTCTGTTGTGATGAAACTTAAACTGAAATAGCTGGAATTACCGGCAGATTGTTTAGTGGTGACCCTCGGTTTTCTGAACATTGCACTTCTGTGACCTGTAAAATGAACTAAATGTAAATGTTTTAACACATTACTTTTGTCTTTTCTTCTCTAGCTGAAAAGACTTGTGAGCTGCAAAAGATGTCACCATGCAGCCCTCTGTATGGTCCAAACCAGCTGATGTTCATTTCATGCAGGTGATTATGCATTTATTGGTAATTGAAATGGCAACTGACTGCTTCTGTAGTGATGAAACCTAAACTGAAATAGCTGGAATTACCGGCAGATTGTTTAGTGGTGACCCTCGGTTTTCTGAACATTAACTAAATTATTTATGTTAATTTTCAAAATAGATTGAGTCTAAATTTAAATCACTTTGTATTCTGTAACTGAACAGACTTGGGAGCTGCCAAAGGATGTCACACAGCTGACTGAAGATGGTTCATTTCCAGCAGGTGAGTGCATTATCTGGTCATTAAAATGGCCACTAACTGCTTCTGTTGTGATGAAACCTAAACTGAAATAGCTGGAATTACCGGCAGATTGTTTAGTGGTGACCCTCGGTTTTCTGAACACAAAATTGCTAAATATCTTGAGCTTGCTGGAATCATTGCTAGTATTTACCTTTATTTTTTTTCCTGGTTTTTCTAGATTCACATGGTGGCATGAGATTTCTCCTGAAAGAAAATTACTCACAGGGCACTGCCACGCCGTTTTAAGATGGGCCTTGTAAGTTTTTTAATCTTTTTTTTTTATCACTAGTCTTAAAGTCTAAGCTGTTATGCTCACCTTTTTTACAATAGAAATACTTAGTACTTCATTGATTTGATCATCTGGATTACACAAACTTGTTCAGCATTCTTAAGCTAAGAACAGACAAAACTCTTGACAAATGATACATTTTCAGCAAATGATAGTCGGTTTAGATATGACATTAACCTTTAAGATTACTGCATCAGTTCAATTTGTCCAAATTCCCAAGCACTTATTTTGAAGAGTCTGGTTGATTTCAGGACGATATTAAATAGTTTCCAGGACTACTTGATCCTGAAAGTAAACTTCTTAAATTAGGGTTTCTGGCTTAAAACATAGCCAACTTGGTGTTCTTTGAGTCTTGTTAATTGGTGAGTTAATTATCTTATAAAGGAGTTAACGACTCCCTGTGTAGCTTACAGTGATGAAAACCTGGAATAGGAAGTGCCGTCTGATGCGACAGCTGACGATTTTCTCTGATCCACTTTTCTGAGTATTTTAAAGTTGTACTGATTTGAGGATTGATGGGTTTCAAAATAAATTGTCTGTTCTCATTATTACACCTTTGATTTTATTACAGGTGTCGTTCTGGTCTGCTGCAGTCCCTGAAGTTTGGGGACTGAGATAAAAGGTAGCCTTTCAGCTTGAATACAATGGCAGTCTATCGTTAAGATGAAACCCAAACTGAAATAGCTGGAATTACCGTCAGACTGTTAGTGGTGACTCTTAGTTTTCTGAACATTAGATAGCAGCATCATGCAGTACACTTGAAGGAAATAATTTGCTGACTGATTTTATTATCTTGCAGAATTGGATCAAGTGGTTGCACGTCAGCTGTCCGTATATCTGCAAGCTACATGTGGTAAGACCTAAATCTGTTTATTAGCTTAAAATGAGGATAAATATGTCCTTTTTTAATTTCTAGGATCATTTAAACATTTGTGCTGCTAAAATGTCAGTTTAAAAAAAGGTTAACTTGTTATGGCTCTCTGTAAAACAGATCTGTTTACTATTCAGATGTGTGGATTGTTTTTGTATGAAATGCAATTTATATGAATGTCTTGTAAGGTTTAACTGACTTTCCAGTATGTTTATACAATGGGATCATAGTTGTTCTTTAAAATGCTTGTATTATTTCCAGGCTTATCTGGCTGACTCTCCTTCAGATGACTCATGGACACTGGTTCTCAAGATGGATGTCAAGTACTTTTGAAAAGTACTTACCACTGTACAATGCAGACTGGTTACTGGTCATGTTATGATTGCAATAAAGTCTCTAAGCAGCCCGACTGAAACAATGGCGTGTCTTCTTGTAATGCCACCACTAGGATGCAGGGTTGTTTGTATAGTACTAAACAAACACACCTCAGGATTGGATTGTATTACCGGGTCAAAAATGATCCTTGGCCGCAGATTTGTGAGTCAGTTCCTCGCGTGACTCACAAGGCTTTTTCTTGACGTGTTTTCAGAAGCCTCCAAGCCATGGTCCCAACTCCAAGGTGAAAGAAAATGCAGGCAAAGGGCAGAAACACATCCCACACTAGTTTTAGTGGGTCATAGGTAATGATTGAGAGGGATTACATTTGAATTTGTCTAAAGATGAGGAAAGCATTGCAAATGTATACCTCTGCCAACTGTACCAAGACATTAAACAAACATGTACTTCCCCCATATTACAAACACTCTAAAAGATTTTGAAAACATGACTAACACTAAGCCTCACTGCTCTCCTAATGTGACATCCACCTGTGTGAAGATGATTTGATGCCCTAAGGCTGCTTTTTAAACCCTGTGAAAATGTATATGCAAAGACTATAATCAGCTGAAGAAATCTCTCGATGAGGGGAGCATATTTAAGGATGACTCGGTCCTAGCAAAACCAACTCTGGAAAAGCTTAATGCAGCTGAGCAGCTCAGTGAGGTGGAGTGGTTTGGAGAACGTGCAAGTCCACGTATTGTCTTAAACTGTAAAGGCATTTTAGAAAAGATTCACATCTCTGACTTTCAATAAAATCGTAACCCTGATTCTTAAGTTACTGATTGCACGAGTGGAGCCTCTGTATCAGAGCCATCCATCTTCGTCTACTTATCCAGGGTTGGGTCATGGGGGAGCATCTCAACAGGGGTCCTCAAACTTTCCTTTCTTGAGCTACATTAGCTAGCCCTGACTGGGGAATCCCAAGGGCGTTTTCAGGCCAGGTTGGACATGTACAGTAATCCCTCCACATAGTCCCAGGTCTTCCCTGTGGTCTCCTAGATACATGTGCCTGGATACCTCCCTAGGGGGGCACCAGTACCAGGTTCCCAAACCTTTTGTGCTCTTGAGCTGTGCCTTTGGGATGTAATGACTGAGCTGTACAATGCATAACTATGATAGACTGTGGAACTTTTTAGGGGTAAAGTACAGAAATGTTTTTTAGGACATGGAGGTTCAAAATGATCATTATCAAGTGAGAACTTGTGAAATGCATCTGTTTCAGGAGAAAGGTCGGGTCTGGTCGTGCCTTTGCTGTGACAGCAGCCAAGCAGGTTTGTACTTGACTCATGCGTGATTGGTTACATTTTGCAAGAACTCCTGATATGTTTGGCTTTTGATTTCTATCATTGTTGTAATCCATTTTCTTTAGATGTATAAGTTCTTTGACCTGATTTTGTCTTTTTTTCTATTTTGTACAAGTATAAAGTGCTCTCTCTAAGTAGTTGAATCTCTTTTTGCAGAAACTGTTTCACCACTCTATGAATAAAACTACAATAACATTGTTAACCAATTTAAATATAATTAGCACATAAGCTTTTACCAATAAAAGAAAGGGGAAAATGCTTCATATTCACGTTTGTAACTGGAGTATGTAAACAACGGTTTGGTGAGGCTGATGACTTTCCGTTATTCAGGCTTCTCAAACACCTCCTTGGAGACCTTCATCTCTCATGTTACGCCTGGACAAGATGTCAAGTGAGAAATTAGGCTTTTAATTTTTCAGAATGAAGAAGACAGTTAGGGCTAAATAACTAAATTCCCCTTCTAACCTCACATCTGCAAACCTACCTTTGTTTTTGTTTTTGCAGATTTGAACAGTGGACCATAAAATAGCTTAAAGTATTTCTCCATACCAAAATGTGTGTTACACTTATTACAAATCATCAGATGGAGTGGGCCACATGAGCTGGGAGGAGGCAACTCTGTTTCCACTTAATGCATGTATTCTTCATTTTTTCCCAAGACATTCAACATACAAAAATATATTGTGGTTAGAAACTTTTACATCATCTATTGAAGTAAAAGTAGCAATACTGCAATATAAAAATACAAATCCTGCTGCATTAACCCTTATATTTGTGGTATAAGTTAAATGTATATAAAGTTAAAAAAAGTAAAAGGACAATATTACCAATGCAGTTATAAATAGCATTTTAATGTCAGTTTAATTGCGTTACACACTTTTGACTGTGCGTATAAATAAGCACTCATGTCTGGTGTGAAATCCTAAATCTTTAAAGTAATTTGTAGATAAAGATGTTGATTAAATGTAGTAGAGTAAAAGTAAGTTTCCCTCCAAAATAAAATATTGCAGTATCAAATCGCTTATAATGAAAAGCATGTAATCCCCTTCTGTGATCAAAAGGGTAATTAACATTGTTACCTTCTGAATTATGAGCAAAAATCTTAATTCTTATACACATTTTAACATCAAACTTCATGTAGTGATGGCAAAACAAACAGAAAGCAAGAGCGGAAACTGTGGACCAAAAACAATTTTATTAACTTCTGTCTACATGAGAAAGACTCAAACACATTATCACTGGCTCATACGTTGTTCCACACTTCTTCCGAACCGAGCAATATGACAAGTTACAGTCATTCCTGTGCAGATGTCAAAAGGGACTCTGTCAAAACTCATATTTACAAGTCAGTGTTCTTATTTCACAAAGATAAATCAAATCCACCAATTCAAGTTCAAAAGACAGACCATGAGCACACTCTACTGTTTGATTATGTCCACAGCAGTGTCTGGTGGAGTCAGCAGTTACACGATAAGATTGGCAATAGTCAACATTTTTCTTATTGTTAACAAA
The DNA here is from genome assembly GCF_013103735.1 of Etheostoma cragini. NCBI lineage: Eukaryota > Metazoa > Chordata > Actinopteri > Perciformes > Percidae > Etheostoma > Etheostoma cragini. The sequence goes on along the minus strand of NC_048419.1, from coordinate 15,609,446 downwards.
TCCCGTGAAAAGACTAAAATTCTTCCAACTAACAAGTGTATGAATATAGTCCACAACAAAAGCACTATTTACTCCTGTTTGAGGAATGTTTGCAAAAAGCTGGAGTGCCCAGCTGTTTTAGGAGATCACTGAGCCTTGAAAAGAAAGTCCATTCTTAGACAGCTTCAGTGGAACCTAATAGGATCGGGGGACAGGACATGGAGGTCAGAAAGAATTGACAGAAGAAAAAAACTAACTTGTTGTTTGTTAGTCTTTTCCTGGGATATGTGAAAAAGGAAAGACATTACCCTCTATAGTAAGATGAAGGTGGTGTGCCACACAGCTCTCAGTCCTCCTCCTTTTCTATATAAGTCTTACAGGCCGAGCGTGTCATCTGTCTGGCCAAATACCGGTCCCTCGCTGAACTCACAGTGTGATCCGTGCTGCGCTTTGCAAACTTGCTAGCTTTCTCCTCCGGTTCCTCGCCTTTCTGTTCCGGTTCCTCTTTTTCCGTTCCATGTTCTCCGACTGCTTCCATCCTTTCTGGATCTTTTTCTTCCTCCTTTACGGCCTTCTCCTTCTCTGCTTCCATCTTTTCTGGATCTTTTTCTTCCTCCTTTACGGCCTTCTCCTTCTCTGCTTCCATCTTTTCTGGATCTTTTTCTTCCTCCTTTACTGCCTTCTCCTTCTCTGCTTCCTTATTTTTTTCCTTGTCTTCTTCCTGATCTTTGTCCTTGCGCCTGTCTCCATCTGGATTCCTCCTCTTCTCTCTTTCCCCATTCTTATCCCTCTCTCTTTCTTTTGGGCTCCTCTCCCTCTTCCCGTGCCTGTTCTCCCTGTCTGTATCCTTGCCTCTGCTTCGGTCCTCTTCTCTTCCTCGGTCTCTGTCCCTGTCTTTCCTTATATCCCTGTCGTCTCTTCTTCCCCCGTGCCTGTCATCTCTTTCCCTTCCCCTGTTTCTGTCTCTATCTCTATCCCGTCCTCGGTCTCTGTCTCTGTCTTGATCTCTGTGGCTCTTCTTATGTCTGTCTCTCTCTTTCTCTTTCTCCTTCTCCTCTCCGCTCCCTGATGAAGGCGACCTCTGTCTATATTGGCGTTTTGAGTGTGCAGAGCCTGCTCCAGGCTTGCTGAACCCAGTCTTCTGCTCATGCCCCTCCTCACTGTCGCTGCATGAACTTGGGATATTGTCATGAGATGTAGATGATGAAATCCTCTCTGGGTCTTTTGAAACCTTTGAGTTTTGAGCTCTGTGGAGGCAGGAACAGATAGATACAAATAAAGGCTTAGAATGCTTTTTAAAAAGTATGTCTGTGCTTCTTGTGTGTATGGATGAGAAAGAAATGCGGAGCTCTGACTGACTTGTTTGCTGAGCGATCCGGTATCGCCTCCTCTCCTACAGTTTGATTCAGCAGGTGCCGGTAGAAGCCGCTCAGGTCTTTTTGTTTCTTCACGTCCAAAGCCGCTAAACGAAGCAAAAATAATTAATACAGATTCCATATAAAGTGGCCTCTTTTCTACAACATTCTTAAGTCTCTCTTTAAGTCAAGCATTGTGTGCCCTGAGGGAGGAGATACTTTACCAAAGCCAATAGGCTCAACACATTTATTGAAGGAATCAAGTTAAGTGACTTTCCTGATTTTTTTCTGATTTCGTAAAATATTGGAAAGATTATTAGGTGTTTTTCATCCTGGCCGCACAAATTGTTATTACAATTTCCGGATTGCTTAAGAATTACATTCATATGCTGCTTGACACCACTGGAGTTCAACGTCTTACCAAATCACTTACGAAACCGTATCTGCCTGCGGTCTATAAACAGTTGTAGAGTATCGGTCTAACCTTCCATCTCTGCTTCTCTTTTTTCTCTCTCCTGCTCTTCCTTCTGCTCCAGCAATTTTTGCTTGTAGGCGGAGGTAACGTAGGCTTCTTTATCTGCAAACTGCTCCCCCTCTTTCTCCCTTTCCTTCTGGATCTTCCTCTCATCCCTCCGTTCCTGTTCTTTCTTTCGGTCCTCGACGGCTCTCATTAACTGGTGGATATACTTTGGCTGTAATAAAGAGACACAGACATAAACAAATTAAATTAATGTTCATGGAGGAAGTTCACCAGCAGGCTGTCTCAATATGAGAAAACACCAGAAACACCGCAGTACAGGGAATCAATAGGCTCGCTCGGGATGAGCCAGGTCTGCGCAGAATCGATCACCGGTGATCACCACCCGTTGCATGCCGGATAGATCATCTACAGTCTGTCTCAAATCAGCAACAGATTGCATGTAGGCCTAGAGCATTTTGACAGCTACTCTGTCATAATTAAAACAACCGGAGACTGTGTACAAGCTCATATGTAGGTCTAATGACATTTTATGAAATCGGAATAGCACCAGTGTTTCTGTCACTTCCTGTTCCGCCTGAAGGCTGCTGGAAACTGTCAGACTTTACCGCAACGTTTTGTCACCACCCCCTTCTGCTGTTGCCTGCTCTCGTCCACTTTACATGCGAAGCGCAGTTAATCTCGAACAAGCCTAATGTCTTGCTCCAACATATTTTAGCAGAGTGCATGCTGTACAGTCTTTCTAACCATTAGATCGTTCTGAAATCCCAGTGTTGACATAAATGAGATTACCTTTTTGTCAGTGCCTCCCAGAATTTTTTTGTTGCTCTCAAGTCTCTCTTTTTGAATGTCATCATACACGGCATCGTAGTCATAGACAGTGCTGTCCTGTTGGAGGGCCTTGTGCATCTCCAAACGTGTCTTTAGACAGACAGACAGACAGACAGAGAGAGAGAGAGAGACCATTGAAATGTAAATCACAGAGGAACAACTTTAAAGAAAGAAAGAATGAATGTAAATAAGTTTTACGTGAACTCAAGTCACATAGCCTTTTAATTCTTCCTCCCACCTGCTTCATCATCTTCTTTTTGTCAGCTTCTTTCTGCAGACTCTCCCCAACTGTGGTCTGAGGAACATAACAAAATAGATTTAGTATACTGTATATGGACAGAAGTCTGCTAAAATGCCAACCAATACCTGAAATGGGGCTCTTAATTTTTTTTAGATACAAATCTGTTCAGTTTCCATTTTAGGGAAAATGCCTAAAACACATACATTGGCTTTTAACATACCAATATGTTTACCCACCTCATCATCTGAGTCATCCTCAAACACTGAGTGTTTCTGCAGGGTCTTTGCCAATCCTTTCTTCTGAGACAAGATCAGCCCGTACCTGTGCAAATTCAAGCAACAAGGATTTGTAACATACATACATACATACATGCATACATACATACATGTATTTCACATGCAAGTCGTAATTCTTCAAGAAAAGGTTGTATCTCTTCTAGGACAAATGCACACGCACCAACACTAAAGAAGCAACTTAATTTAAAGCGTTTTACAACATGTTTGAGGATGTAGATATCTGTTTAGCAAGGATTAGAAACTGCATTCAGAAACATTACCATGTATTTTACAAGATGGTATTGATAGCGTTTATCTCAAGAACAAACACAATGCACTATTTATAAGATAGTTTAACTTGTTTATAAGACTTTCTGCAAACTTTAGGCAAAGCACACTTTTCATTATATGTTATGCACATAGACAGTTGGTTATGCACCTAAAAGAGAAACAATAAATGCCTAAAACCTAGCGATATTTACTAAATGAATTAAGTTTGTTAACTAGCGACGGTCTGAATGACTAACGTTTACGTTAGCTATGAAACTCTCCGTGACAGTGTGTCATTTGTGAGAATAACATCCAAAAGATACAGCGGTATTTCTGGTAAACTTAAGGATATGTTGACAAATAAATGACAGACTTAAAAAATAAATACAAACAAAAACGGTCCTAGTCTTTAACCTTAACTTGCTGCTTGATAAGCGAGGTATTTAAAACGTTAGCATATCGTAAAACTAGCTAGCTGCAGGAAGCACCGTTTTCACAAATCACCACAAGTGGTAACACCACGGCTGCTACGGTTAAGTAAGGTATTTATTATAACTTTAACTACAACCCCAGTGAAGTTAAACAGTCGTCTTTCAATGTAAGTCACGCAGTAGCATAACCGCGTTAGATTTTATGCAACTTACTGCTTTGTAGGGACCGCCATCTTGCTTTGACTTCAAACCAGAAGACTGTAAATATTAACAGTCAGATTAACAGATTCGACACACATTGTAGTAATGTCATACATAACTTCCACTAGTTTTTCACTTCAGCAGCTATGTAAGTACAGCTACCACATACAGAAGACCGATATTTATAATTATTTTTTTCTAATCACTAAATATGGGTTTGTCTGCCTGTTGCGAATGTGCGGACTTACATTGATAGATAACGTTAGAAGTGACCGTGATGAACAAAATGTGAATTATCCATTGTACAAATAAGGAATTATAACTATTTTTACAGTATTAGAAATAAAAAAAATACGGTGATATTAAAAGCATATTAGCCTACCATATATCCCTGTGCCACCCTTTAAAACCATAGCATAGCGCATGAAAAATAACAAATGTATTGTTTTAATTACCAACAGATGGCGCTATTGCTCTAAATGCATTGATCAGAATCGATCAGGTCCGGAAAAAACAAACAGAAAAATATACGTAATTTTGTGTAGCAGAATTTATTTGTTCATATTTCCTATCCTGGTAATTATCCTGCATCCCTTTAAGTCACTTCATCACCCATTAAGGGGTTCTGTTATCCTCTGGTACAAACAGAACAACCAAAGCTGCCTGATGGATGTATGACAGGATAGAGTGCATGGTGATAAAATGAACAATGGGATATGTAGGTAAATGGAATGGTAAATTGACAGATAGACACTTGAGGTGAAAAATATAAAGGGACTGAACAAATAACTTTTTATATCAATAACTGAGAGGCACATTCTTCCTATGTGTAATGATGTAGAAATGAAACACTGCTAAGGACATTTTTTGAACCATCATGTATTGTAAGCCTGGCTCCAGACCTTCAGTCTGATAGTATTATGTATATGTAGCATGAAAGGAGAGCAAAACCAGGCTGTACATGATCTGTAATGAAAATGCTAGTTCTGGTGGATCTGTGCATACCTGCACACATTGGTCTTTGGGCTATATGTTACATGTGCTGTTGGCACACATTTGGTTGTGTAGTTTTGTGGTAGCCTATGGTTGCTGCTTACCCTAATCTGTGCCCTCAGGTAGTGAAGAAAACAAGTTCAGACAGGCATGCAGCAATAGTCAGCAGCGGTCATAAAATATCACCTGATTTTTTTTTCCTTGGTCAGTACTGCACTTACTTCACTGAAACTTATACACGTATGCAGAGATCATATGACTTCTGGCTGATAACCTATAGGAAGGCAGACCTCTCTTCTTTTCTGAACTGCAGCCGCAGGTTTAGACTAACTCTCATAAACTAATGCATGAATGGATGTTGTACAGGAAACCCACACATTATTTTATTTATTGATGTCATGCTTAGAATTGACACATTGATTCTCAATGCTGATGCAGAGATAACTTTTTTAACTGATGTTATTTATATGAAAGGAAAATAAGTGAAGAACTGACTTGACTCTATTATTGAGATTTAACTCATAATCAAAAATACAGAAAAGAGTACTTCATAAGGTTTCTACACAATTAAGTTTGGTTTTCTTCATTTAGACTTTGGAATTGACTTGTGTCACAAGACTTGAGAGTGACATGGGAAAGCTGATTTGGTCACATATGGGCTTAGTATCTATGCATTAAATTGAGTATGTATACTAATAGCATGTAGCTACACATTAAGATCAGATTTTTTTTCATGAGTAATACTACGCAGCCTGTCAAAACAGTTTTTATTGGCTCTGTAGAGAGCTTTTCAAAGTCATCAGATGTGATCAGGATTATGTTGGTTTGGGCTTGAATATTTAAAATATTGAAAAGGAAAGGAAAAGCCTGTGTTACAAACGGGGGCTTGCATTTTGAAAGACATGAGCATTTAGGCTTAGACCAATACTCGGCAGAAAAGTATTAAGTCTGTAAAACATCAATTTGTTTAACAAGAAATACATGAATAATTTCTCAAAATTCTTATACAAACACGGGTCAAATTGCATTGACATCTATAGGATCCAGTGTTTTTAACTCACCAATACTAGGGACTTAAAGTCAGGCTACGGCATCAATTTTTACTATTATTTTGTAAAGATTTGTGTCTCGCAATGAAGTCCCGAACGTTATGGAAATACAATATACATTTTTAGAGTAACCCTTTTAAGACATATTTTCTAAATGTAATTGTTGTAGGGTGACGATGACAACGGAGGTCAATATGTAGCCTACTCATCTTAACTCGACACCACTAAAACAGTAGCGGCTATTGTTTCACGTTAGGCTACTCATAGCGGCTTTGTTTTCGTCCAGCACACATACGGTTAATCGGGATTGACAAACTAAGGGTAGTTGCGCATGCGCAGGTGGCACTGACAGAGGAAACAGCCGGGGAGTAGCTAGCTAGTCAAATAGACTACGGTCAGAGAGAAAGAACAAGGAAAAACGAGAGAAGACCAACAGCCCGGGTTCAGCAGGGGTTTCTCCCCCTTAAATCAATTATGCTCGTCTCGCCGCTGTCGTTTCATCTCAGGTGTCCGCTTCCCGATCGCTGAATGGCGCTGGTTACCGTGCAGCGTTCACCGACCCCCAGCACCAGCTCCAGCCCCTGTGTTTCGGTAAGAGCTGCCTTTATTGGACCTCCTCTACTACCACTGTCACCAACACCAAACCCAAGTCTATTTGCTATCAAAGGCGATTTGAGTATACGGTGTATGGATTTGGAGCTTTATTTCCGTTGTCTTTTTGTCGGTTGCGGACTGTCATAAAGTGCATGGCCTTTGTACTCCTGCGCATGCGTTAAACATAGCAGCTCATCATTTTCAGATACCTTATTAGTGTCGTTACTCGATAACCTGTGTGGAAACGTTTTGTTACTGTTGTTTGAAAAGGCAATGCCGTTAGTCTTCGAGCAAAGGACAGCTTCCCCTTCTGTCTCCACTCACTGTGCTTCCTGTAACCGTTGGGCACATTTAAGTTCCGCCTGTACAAAGGTTCAACTGGCGGTTAACGTTATTAACCGTTAACGTTACTGACTTTTATCGATAAGGTGGTGGAAATTGTTAGGTTTATCTGTTAGACAATATCAAAGCAAATTATACTGCTGGCTAAGTAATGGATGATAGTTGCAACATTTTATTTAAGCTACCGAGAATTATGTCATGTATCAGCTCGTAATAAGCGCCTTGTGATGCATGAAGGCGGGTACAACTATTGTTGCGTCAATATAACGTGAGAAAGACACAACACAACCGTGTTTACGTGTTTTTCCCTTCGTCACAGTTTGTCTGTCTCCTCCCCAGACTATCTCCCGATCCCTTCCTGTTTGCATGCACGTTTCTCTACGTGCCACTCTTGTGTGTGTGTGTTTGTGTGTGTGTGTGTTTGTGTGTGTGTGTGTGTGGTGAAGACAGGCATGTACCATGCAAAGCAGAGGAGCAGGTGGTTTTCCTGTTGCTATTCTCTCTGCTTTGTGTTTTGTTTCTACAGTAACTGGGAATCCCACCAGACAATCAGGAAGTTATATAGAAGCATAACCTCTTTAAGTCCTATTCAAATGACGTTATCTGTCTGTTTCACACAACTTCATCAATGTTTCAGGTCCGCTGTGCATATTTGTCAACAGTGTCTTAAGTTGAGTCGGCACTTTCTTCGTCAGAGCAGTCACTGTGACATTTTGTGATAAATGTTGATCTGCTTTACTTCCCAGTGCTGGCTAATGTTACTGCACGTGACTTCTATTAGGGTATATTAAATTACCAGGAAGACATGAATGGTCCAATATGAATAAAATCCAGTATCAAGGTTTATGTACAGTGTATATATAGGCTACATTGTGATAAAGTGTTCATGGATGAAATGACTAGACACTAGAAGTGTCTGTTTTTTAACTGAATACCTGACAAATCAAGTTCAAAAATCCAATGTCATGGCCGTCCTACCTATTTATTCGTAACTTTGCCCACAATGGCCTTAAGGGATAACTATCACATTATAAATGAATATAAACATTATAGCAACAGCTTTAATTGTTGACAACTTTGTCTTGCTTCACACAGTATGTGTTTGCATAATGCCCAACCCAAAAGTAAAATCAAATCGCTGCACAATAAGAAAAGATGGTTTCATCTGTTTCCTTTTAATCCAGTCTAAGATTAAAATGTGTTACTTCCCTTTACTATGTCCAAAATTACAAACTGCTGTCAAGTTATTATTTTGTCCCCTAAATGTCAGTCACAAACTATTTTTGAGCACTGTGGTCTTGAAAGGGACCTTATTCTTCACATCTTTTGTGTTCTCTATAACAGGTTCTGTGAGCAGGCATAAGGATAACTGTCTTGCTTTGTACACACACACACACAAACATTTTATGTAATTAATTATGTCATCAAGAAGGATTCAAACTATATTTAAAGAATAGGTGAAACAACAATTTGAGATTATCAACATCAGTTGCAATCAGCATCAAGGAATACAAAGTAAGGTTGTCACAATACCAGAATTTTAGACACACATTCTTTATGCTGGTATTATTGTTAATATTATGTAAGTTTTTGTTTTCACTTATGTTGTTTGATCTGTGCAGCGTTGGGTTGAACATCTGATTATCAATCTGTTTCTTTCATTGCTTTGTTACTTTCTATACAATCAAATGTATAATTAATGGAGATTGTACTTGTTTTAAACATGTGGTCTTGAAAAAGTATCAAAGTAAGTCAACAAACTTAGTAAGAAGTCAAAGTAAAATTAGTTAGATATAGTTTCTATCCTTAGAGAGATTATAGCAAGCCAGAAATATGTTCATCACCACAGGAGCTTTAAAAATAGAGGAAGAAGATATGCATACAGTATGTGTGATTTAGCAAGGTGAGGCAGACAGTGGTGACGGATGTGATTTTTGTGGAAATATGCTTTCAAGTAGCAACCCACACACACATGCCGCACATGCATAAACTCACAGTGATAACGCACTGCACAGATGTACGTGTGTAGTCTTGTGTAAAGTCTCTCATGAGATGCCTGCTTGCAGTTTTTTCTCCACCATCTTTACGTGAACCTTGAGTTGGACCTGCCCAGCATCACTAGTGTGTGGCAGCTTCGTAAAAAGAGTGTGTGTTAGGAAAACACACACAGTGTACTAAAAATGTTGCCTTTAGGGGAGAAGCCTATACTAGTTTTAATCCGGTGACTCTATGCTGTATCTTGTGACTTCCGGTACTGCATAGACTTGTCTCCTGTCCTGCAGATCCCTGCCCAGCCTGCACATTCAGGCTTCACATTTCCATAAGCTTCGGGAAAATCCTCTGACATTTCCGTATATGTAAAATCGAAGTGTGTTTTCTCATCCAAGCAAAGTTTGGGTAATATGTCACAATGAAGGACACAACCGCTGAAACTCTGTCTAATCTAGTGATCAAAAAAATAAATTACTATGTAGTTTACAGTACAAGATTTTTTTTTTTTTTGAGATATCCCCTTACTCATTCTCATGGTTGCTTTAGAATCAAGAATCTGAATACAGAAACCCTTTGGAACACATTGGTTCCAGTGTCACATACTTTAAATGAGTTGTTTAACAATCCAAGACATACAACCCTGCATTGGAAACCTGCTTTGTATATTGTGGCTGAGAGGTTCTGCAACAGTGTCAAAAGATCTGGCGGTACATTTTGGTATTCCAGACAATAATTAGTCAAAAACTTAACAATTCTATACTGTGTCACTCTCACAATTGAAAATAAATACACATGTACACTGCACACAATTTGCATTGGCTACATCAAACATTGCGGTGCATTCACGGATAAAAAAAAGACTGTGATTTGATTTTTCATCCGTATCACCAGCTTTGGTCGGAGCAAAGCACATTGAGGCAACCCGGCAAAAGTTCATCTTTTTGTCTGTGCTCATCAACCTGTCATCTGCTTCTTTCTTTTATGAAGCTTTTAATGGTTTTGTAATTTTGTTAAAGCCTACATACAAGTTAAACAAGTTAAGTCCCAGGCCCTGCATGTTAAGTACCAGGTGTTAATCTGCCATTAATCCTTAGCCCTCTCATGTAGCAAAGCTTCATATTTCAAAATGTGATTTGGATTTGTCAATTATTCTCTCTTCCTCATCTCCCCGTTTGTTTTTACGTGTGAATGTGCTCTTCTCTGACCGGCCCCACCTTAAAAACAGACTGAGGTCATTTTCCTGGAGAGTGAGCAAATTGAATTGAAACTGAACTCCGCTTTCTCCCGTCTCTCTGCATCGCTGCTCTCTGCTCCGGCGGTACTGAATACTGTGCTGGGTGCTGGTTGCACTTTTAATGTGTTTGTGCTTGTATATGTGTGGGTTCTTGTGAGTTTGGATATGCACAAGCTCCTCTTGTTTTACAGTGGGACTTTATTCATTTATATTTTGTCTCACCGTATGTTTGGTTGAAGTGGAAGTTTATTTAATGTTGCTAAAAGATTTACATTTTTTGATAATGATTGCTCTGATTTGAAGGTGAGCGTTGTTATAATAATTTTAATCATAAACCATTTTTTTTAAAGCAAGTTAGTCCATTACAGAGCATCATAAAATCTACTAAATTCTACAAGATCAAAAATTATGAGTGTAAATTGTAAATCGTAATTTCCCCACCGGGGCTTAATAAATAGAATAAATTATTACATTAAAATTATAAATTATGCTTATACATACAGTATCAGCTATTTCCTGCTTTAGCAAAAAATAAGTTCTAAGAGGAATGTTTTGACATTGCTGATAATAGCTTGTTTGTAATCTTTTAAAATAATAATATTGTGACATAAATTGAGTTATACACAATTAGATGATCAAAATGAATTATAAAAACACATTCAAAATGAAATATTCTAGATAAAATGTCTAAAAGAATGGGATTTTTGATATATATAGAATGATTGTAATGCTACAACATCCAAATACTATGTAGATTGTGATGTTATGTTATGTTGTGTCTATCTCCAAGCTCAATTGTTGACAGTCAAATCATGCGCTTTATTACACATTAGTAAATGTCATTTTCCCAATTTTCCTCTTCAGGAGTCCGGTAGTGGGGAGGATGACCGCCGCTCTCAGCCGAGGAGGTAAGTAGAGATATTGAAAGCTGTTGTGCAGCAACACCTGCTCTGTCTCAGACAAAGCTTCATCATCTATCCCTCAGTGACTTCAGCTCCAAAACACTTCTCCCCGCTACTCCACAAATATGATGTGCAGCGGGATTTTCATAAACAAGAGTTTGGATCACAGTGTTATTGTACTGGAGATGTAGTGCCATGCCGAGTGGTTAAAGAGCCAACTGGCATTGAGTGAAGTGTTTTTTATCATCGGGCCCGTTACGTTGCTGCCCCTGATTTCTAAGGTCAACATGGCCTGACCTAGACCAACTGGAAAGAAAATAGACTTCATGACCTGAAGAAGCACTTGCTTCTTCAGGTCATGAAGGTTCTGACCCTGCAAAATGTCCTTCTTTTACTGATACAAAGAGCCGCTGTGCTATTGTAGCCTCACAATCCTGGGCTGTCCCTTGTTGCCTCTGGCATTGAACTGGAGTTGGAATCTGGTTTATCCTGTTTCACTCACCACCATATGCAAACTGTTTTAGTCCACCACCGATCAGCAAATTCCGTTTACAGCTTACTGTGTTTATTTGTTCTAGGTACACATGATACCAGTGAAGATCATTTGCAGTAACACTTTTACTTTTATCATTGTTTTATTTTGCCCTTAAAAAAAAGTACGAAATCCTCTCATGTACTTGATAACTAACTTGCACGCTAGCTGTCCATTAGAGGGCAGTAGGCTCCCTGTGTGTCAGGTCTGTGTATTTGGGTCAGAGGATCCAGGGGTAAATTGGTAGCCCCTCCCAAAGTCAGAGCGCCAGTTTGTGTCTGTCTGTCACTGGAGCTCCGTACCATCCAGCTGAGAGGGCTTTCTGTATTTGTGCAGCTGGGAGTGAAATCTATATTCACATAGTGGCTCTGTGTATTTGCACTAAGATAGGTGTCAGATTAGATGTTATTTTGTTTACTGTAATTTGTAAACTTATATTATTTTAAATGTGTTTCTAAATCCTTAGATTATTTGACCATTGATGCTCCCCTTTCAAACAAACACACATTTAGCTAAATGTGAGGGGTTTATTGGAAAGCAGGGGTCCTCTATGGAAAATGTGACACTATGACCTTGTTACTTGTATGGTAAGGCCATGCCATTTTTTTTTCTTAAAAGAGCATATGAATATCAAGTTCCTTTTGACAAGCTGGACCTTCTCTTGACCTCAGAATAACCTCTTTAAATTGTTTTCATACCAGTGAGGAGCTGTGTATAGTACACCAAATTATACAGGCTGCAGAGGCCCGGAGATACTCTTATTTGTTAGTCATCTGAATGGTGGAGTGTTGTTGGATGTTGGTTTATTTAGTGTTGTTTGAACTCCGTGTCTATATGCTGCTTGTCAGTCTTCTTGCTCTGGGTAGAGGCTGACTATTTCGCTTTCAAAACATTACCTATTAACTTATTGACAATTCCATAGATGTTTACACACAATAATTATGTAAGACATCACATCCAGTGCAGCTCTGCATACTTTGTCATTTTTGCTGTAGTTCCAACACACAGAAAGTAAAGGATTTAAGTTATATTTCAATTGTCTAGTGCCATTACCATCAATAAACTGTTCACCTTCCCCCACACCATCCTCACCAGCGTTGCTAGACTAGAGGGAGGAAAAGGATTAAATGAACAAAGTAGACCTCAACTACAATCTTATGAAAAGCAAACAAATTTTTTTGCCAACTGACACACACCTCCTAGTATAACAACTATACTACTATACTACAACTATTTTGATAATTGATTAGTTGGGTAATTTGTTTAATAAAAAAACAAAAAAAATGTCTGATTCCAGCTTTAAAATGGGACCATTTTCTAGTTTCTTTTGTCCTCTGTGACAGTAAACTTAATGTCTTTGAGTTTTGAACAAAACAAGACATTTGACGACATCATTTTGGGCAACACTGATCCAAATTTTTCACAGTATTTTTATAGATCAAACAACTCATCAATTAATTGAGGAAACCAATCAACAGATTATTTGTCTATGATAATAATCGTTGCAACCCTAATTGCTTTGTTTACTCACACTAGCTAACGATCAAGTGTGGGGTTTTGCCATGGACGGGGTGAGCTAATCACCCCAAATCACATTTGATTGGATACATTTGTTTACATTTTTTTTATTTTCGTCCCACATATTTAGCATAATTGTAGCCAGAGATAAATAAACAAATAACACAGGGACACAGGATTAACTCTGTCATGTATTCTCCATTTCATTCCATTGTTTCTTTAAGTCAAGAAAGCTTTAAATGAAGTGAATTCCTTTCCTGGTTAGGGGTAATAATCACCAGATGCCTCCCGATACGATTTCATCACAATACTTACCCCACAAATTTTCCAAATTCAAATTTTTTCCCAATTTCAAATGATGTCCCCAAAAGGTAACTTTTTAAACATCTGTTTTATCTAAAAAGATGCATTTCTCTGTTTGTTCATATCATTTCAATTTTATTGCTGCAAAATGGGATTTTCAAGCAGACAAATTGATCAACACATATATATGATAAAAGATCGATACAGTATTGCCACTGAAAATATCGCAAAAACGTTTCCATAAAATTGAGCCTGCCCACTAAAATAATGAATTAATGTTCCTAACTGCCTATGTCTGTGGCTGTCATGCTGTAAAAACCAGCAGCTGCTGCAGAGCTTATCTCTGACACAGGTACGGATATTCATTCGGACTGTTTTAGGCTTTAGTGATGTAGTCTGTCTGTCTCTGCATAAGCAGGGCCTACTACAGTGCGGCTGATTAAAGTCAGTGACATCACCAGAATCAGTTGAAGCAGCAACGGCACTGGAGGAGCAACAGGAGAAAGAAATTTATTATGACACCTAATTCTTGTCTTTTATAATCTACATAATTATTTAGTCCGATGGGAAAAAGTGGAATCATTTGTCTAAATGGTAAGGACTTATATGATTTGGATTATTTTGATTTTAGTCTTGTTTTTCTAATCATTTCCATTTACCTTACAGTTTAGCAGATTTACAGTTTGGCGGATTATTTAGATATTTATTCAGATTGACTTCCTGTCTGTCTTCCATAATACAAACAAGACTTAGCTGATCCTTAAATACACTGAACAACATTATAAACGCAACACTTTTGTTTTTGCCCCCATTTTTCATGAGCTGAACTAAAAGATCGCAGACTTGTTCTATGTACACAAAAGGCTTAAATATTGTTCACAAATCTGTCCAAATCTGTGTTAGTGCGCACGTCTCCTTTGCAGAGATAATCGCCATTTTTTGGTTTTCTGTTATTTTGAAAGTGTAAATGATGGAAATTAAATTTTAACTTTTTGTGACATATACAAATGTCTAATCTGTCGTTTGATGCCTTTTGGAGATTTTTCCATCTTTTCTTGGCTTATCTATGCACATTAATACAAATTTTTACCTGGGGTGCCCAAAGGTTTGAGTCCCACTGTATACTTGATGTTGTAATCACTAAGGTGACTGCCTGTGTCTTAGTTTACTTGATGTGGAAACAACAACAAGAGCAACAGAGGACAGTCCGGTGTCTGTATGCATGTGACAACCACATCATGGCCTTCACTGCTTGTCATTGGATGGTGTGAATTTCAGCAGGGAGGTGGAAGTGTATGTGGGGTGTTGAGAGTCCATGGACAGGGTTGTAGAACAGGAATTGGCCCGGGCCTAGCTGGCTAGACCTATAACGCCCTTTGTTACAGATATTTCCTTAATTGATGGCACCAGTTAAAGAAAAAGTATAGAGAGACGGAGGGGATTTTGAAGGGTTAATGTGAGAAGAAAGTAGGGCTGGGCATTATATACATTTTTATATTGACATATGAGGCTAGATATCGTTGTACTCATTGTATCCACATTATTGGTGATATTTATCAAAACTCTCTATGTCTTAATATTTTGTGAAAGCATTAATAATCAGTCCTACAATACTGCTGCATAGAGAGACACTCAGGAAAAACTGAATTTTGAATAGCACTTTTCAAGGACTTAAAGTTGCTTCCCAGGGCAAGGTAGAAAACAAAAACAAGGCTAAACAACACTAAACAAAATTAAGGCACAGATGAAAAAAGAGGGGGGCGTGGGGCTACGGATAGGCAGGGGTGAAGAAATAGATCTTGAGGCGGGACTGGAAGATGGTTAGGGACTCATAGGTGAACCCAGCCCTACTCATTAGTCTATTTTTTTGTACGATTTAACATTTTCTGTGTATATGCTTACACTAAACTCCCGAGTGTCGGCTGTATATCTCCTTGAATGCTAGACAGTATCGTAACATCATCTAGTGTACATACTTTAATATGTAAACCAATAAGAGGAGGTCAAAGTCTGTAACGTTATGGAGTAAATCGACCCACTTAACCTACTTCATCTTTCTACTGAATCACACCTCTTGTTGATTGATCAAGGACTGCGTATAAGTATACAAAAACACACAGCTTTTGCAGTATTAAACAAGCCACAGATGGACCTAAGAGAAAAACACCACTGCAGTTGTTGTTTATCCTGTGATATCAATGAGCAGTCAGGTGGTGGCCACGCATTCTCCCCCAGTTTGTAATCTATCCTTTAAATTGAAACCACGAGGCATCAACAAGCAGCATAACCAAGTCTAAGGTCAAGTTTCTCCTCAGTTCACACGTCCCCTGATGTCTCCTTTTTGATTTCTCAATCCTTTTTCCGTTGTGTTGTTATGCTGTTGCTAGAAGCAGCAGCACATTAAGGTGTCAGGTGTCTCAGTCTCTGGTGACAATTTCCCTTAAGGTACAGACCTGGAGCTGGTTTCACAACTTTCACAAGTGTGAGGCTGTGTGAATGGGTCTAGTAGTGTGTGACCCACACTCTCTAGAGGATGCCCCTCTGGGTATGGGGAGTAATTAATGCTTAAAGTGTTGTCATGGAAGCTAACTAGGTATAACTAGAAGATCCTCCCCTGGCAAATAGAGACTGCCTTTATATCTGCTGGAAAAGAGAAAACCATGTCATGTTGTGTAGTTCATGAAACTGAACTTAGTTTTAGTCTAAAGGTTGAGGGATTGCTTTGTTAGTTAGGGAACTACCTATTAAAGACTATACAATAGTCAAGCAAATAGCCTATTGTACACATGCAGCCACTTTCCTGAAATTGCTCACAGGACTGACACAAGTCCATTGAGGCCCTCAACGTGTTTGTCCGAGCCTCTCTCCAGCGCCTCCACCTGAAGGTTGTCAGCTGTGTGTCTGCCTGGTATACTCTCAGAAGGCCGGTTTAACTCGCCGGTCCTCATCAATACAGTTACATGTGTCACGTAGCTCTCAACAGACAGGAAAAGAGGTTAAAACCACACTCGCTGGTTCAAAATTAAGACTAACAAGTGAATTAGCAGTTAGTATACCCTATTTACATTTTGATCATGCAAAAGACGTTTTTTGAAAACTTAAATAATCAATTAAAAACGGCAGTGTCTGTCTTTTAAACTCAAAAAAATGTAGTTATTGATGTAAAATGTGCATTTAATCGTGATTTTGATTTTAGGTCATATCGTGCTATTGTAAACTCATTTCTATAAACATTTTGTAATAGTCATGTTAACAAATTCAATGAGTGTCAGTCCTTTTTAATTATTTAGTTTTTAAGAGTTGTCACTTAAAGTCAAGTTGTTGTCAATGGTTGTCGATGACACCCCCCCCCCCCCCCACCCCCACCTTCTCACTGGGGCACTAATAATCCCTCATACAGTCTTCGACGGACGCTGTCTTCACCGATTTGACCATGTTTGTCTCCTCCCCTCCCAAGGCAGTTTTTTACCGCAGCCTGCCGCAAGCAAACGAAACATCACTAGAGCATGTGCTCAGCATGTCAATATTTTCGCCGTTTCTATTTATTAGGCTATGGCATATTACCGCGATTTATAGTCTCTTGTTTTATATCTTGTTCGAGGGATAATTTCATAAACCCAAGTTGTCTATTAAAAGCCACACATAAAAGTAATACTTCGTTCCGCATTTTCCCAACTAGCGCTAACGTTAATCTGACTGGCAGTGTGGAGTGACCCCGTTCAAACCACCAAAGCGAGTATCGATAACGAGCTAGCCCGCTTCTGTGCGCCCTGCCCCTGCAACCAGAGCGATGCCTCCCGGTGTTGTGACCGCGCCACGGAGCTCATCCGGCGGCTGCTTCTGCGACTGCTGCGTGGTGAAGATGAAACCTTATTTCACCGAGAACTCCGTAATCTCTCAGGGGGAAATTTATCAGCTGTAAGTAACACGGTGTTTAGAGCTCAGGCTTTCTGTGTCAACATATTTAACTACATGTCTCATAAAGGCTGATTTTAGTTTAGTAGTAATGTCAGTGAGTTGTGTCCCATTTTGACTTTGAAGCGTACTTGGACAGTCCCTTTTTGTATCTTGTCTTGACACATGTCATATTCTCATTTGCCAGGCTTTCCAGTATTTGGTTACAGTAATATGGTGTGACAAAGGAGTGTGGTTTTCCCATGATGACTTAAAGGGAAGGATATGATAGCATAGCAGCAGAGTCAGTGGCTGCAGGAACACGTTTCCTTCCCTTTGCTCCATGTGCAACGCCTGCCAGATGCCATAATCATCTGCTTACATCCACTCTGCTGCTTCCCCCACCTTTTTTATGCATCTTGAGGGGGCACAGCAGGAAAGGCACACAGTGTACCTACGACAGATTCTTAATGAATCAGAGGATGTGATTGTTCTGCCAGCCAAGTAGCTTCAGAGAACAAATGCTGGAAATGAACATTGGCATTTATTGTCTGTTTGATCAACAGAATCAAGACATAGTTTACTTAAATAAGACGTCTAGAGTCTGTGTGTGGATTTACACTTGATGAAATCTCAGCTTTCACCCTGTGTCCTAACAGCAGAAGGTGACAGAATGATACTTCCTGTTTCTGATTGTCCTTCCCCAGCCGTGGGCTATATTTATCACTGCCTTCAGTATGGAGGGACAAATATGGACATTAACGGATAACTGGTATTGGTGGTGAATCTGCATTCACTAAATTATTTTAAATGTCCATATTATGAAAGAAATCACTTTTTTTTCTGGGATTTGGGGTGTTATTTTGTGTCTATGGTGCTTCCACACGCATACAAACTTAAAAAAAAAAACATGCTGTTTTGAGTGAGATACGGGTTTCTGAATGTCCTCGGCCTTCAGTCTTCGGGTGAACTGTTCAAAATCGGCATGGCTTGCTAGGTCACTAGCTGAGACGAGGTGGTTAACTGTAGCACATGCTACACACTGCTACAACACACCCTACATAATCTACAAAAGAAGTACTTACATGTCCCTTTCCTGCAGGTATCCCACAAGTGCGCCCTCGTTTAGAAGAAGTCTCCCAGCTAATCCTGCCTTTTACTGACCAAAGTTGGAGAAGGCGTTATCTAGCTGATATGATCTTACCCAGCTACTGTGCATGTGTGACTCCCAACAAAGATAGTATAGAAGTGAGATGTCTCTCTCTGTAGCTAAAACAGAGAGCTAAACACACAGGGTGAAGACAGGATCTGCAGCAATGTGCAATTGCTGCACATTGCTGTACAACAAAAATATGGTGTTTTTGAAAATGAAACCATGTAAACCTATTCTGGTACAACCTCAACATTCAATTATGAACCTGAAAATGAGCATAATATGGGCGCTTTAATAACAATGGTTCGGCTTAATCCCGGGGCCAGAAAACTCTTTGTTCAACATTGGGTGTGATCATGCGATGATTTCTCGTGATTCAAAACATGTCAGAGCAACGTCAAAAGCAAAGGAATGCATTGGGCATCATAAGTCTGTTACATCACTATATTGTTTAGAGAGCAGTAGCAATTAGCTTAGCTAAAAATACCAATTCAATGGCAGGTAGTTGTTCAGTTACGTGCCATAAAATACTAAAGTCAGAGCTACAGCCAGATAAGTTGTAATTGCCTGTTGAGTACATAGATAACTGCAGGTAGGTCTGCTGGTTTATGAGTAAAAGGGGATTGGATGGTTTAATGGGTGGTTGTTTTTCCCCTCTATGACTCAATATGTCTTTGTCTGTTGTGCATCCTGTCTTCTTATGAAAATGTCCAGTTCAGTTAAGCCAACACGTTATTGGAACCAGCTGCTGTTTGTTGTAAACTTCCCACTGAAGTTTCTTGAGCTCATAAAGGCACATAAATCTCTCCCATTACTGTTTGTATATGTTCTTTCTACAGGATGTCGTGTTTTTTCTTAGAAAACACAAGATTAAATCACCATTATTGAAACTCATTCAACTTTCAGACAACAAAATCGTTGTTGTTTTCACGATGAAGAACAAAAGCTTTTGCTTCATTCAGTTGGGTAATAAAAAGACATCATCCCCACAACATCAGCAACAGTACTTACAATTAGTTTCATTTTTAAATGGTCAGAAACTGGTGACAAAGCGCTGGTGTTTATGTATTGCTTGTTTTGTCCGACCAATGTTCTCAACCAAAAGTAAGTTGATTTACTATATTGTAAGATGGAGAAAGTCAGAAAATACTCACATTTGAAAAGCTGAGACTGGGGAGTAATTGCTGATTATCTTTCTGTCGAACTATTCAGTTATTACACTTGTTGTTTCAGCTCTACAAACTATACATTTGCACAAAAACACTTTCTTTTTGTAGTTGAAGCCAATTCTATGAATCTTAATGTTGTTTATGTGTCGTTCTCCCTCACTTTATTTTTTCTCTCTATCTGTTCAGCATTAGTGAAAGTTTCCTGACAGTTAAAGGAGCTGCTCTCTTCCTACCTCGAGGAAATGGCTCCTCTCCCTCATCTGCCTCTCGCTTCTCACAGCTGCGCAGCAAACATGCAGGTGAGCTAAAAGGTCTTCCTGAAGAACAAGTGACCGTGTCAATCAATCAAAAGGGCTGTTGGTAGGCAGCTGTCATTTATTCATGTCTGCAGTGGTTGATCAGACACTGATATAAGGTGATTTTTTAATTTTTTAATTTTATTATTTTCATCTCACTAAGGAGACATCCAGCAGCATCTGCAAACCATGTTCACTCTCCTCAGACCAGAGGACAACATCAAACTGGTGGGTACACACTATAACGCTAACACAAAACTCAGTCTTAAAGTTATCAACCGGTTGTCGAGATATCCCCTGTTTTTCCTGCTCCAGGCGGTTCGTTTGGAGAGCGCACACACTCCAATCACCCGCTACATGGTGGTGGTTTCAACCAATGGTCGTCAAGACACGGAGGAGAGCGTGGTGCTGGGAATGGATTTCAGTCCTGTCGATAGGTGGGACAGTAAAACACACATACGCTTATATGGGCCTGTTTTGATACTGTGCATAAAGTTGTAACATGGACACATTTTTCCCCTCTCCAAGCTCATGTTCTGTAGGGCTGGTTTTGCCCCTATGGAGCGACACGTTGATACATCTGGACGGAGATGGGTAAGAAAATATCCCACCCTGTTCTAATCACAGAGCTAACAAATAATTGCACTAGGCTGCAAACTGTCTTAAAAAAAAAAAAATCATCTCTCCTGTGTGCTCCCTCTCTTCTTGCTCCCAGGGGTTTCAGTGTGTCAACTGATAGCAGAGTGCATGTATTCAAGCCGGTTTCTGTGCAGGCCATGTGGTGAGTCACACTGCATTAATCACATGACTTGGTAGAAACGGATATTCATAACTGACCTTTCACTGTTTGAAAAGTGTTCACCTTGGTATCTAAATCATATCCCAGCAATTTCTTTGAAAGTTTATTTTTCTGTGTTGATCTCAAACTGTCTTTCTCTTCTGTCTCCTGTCTCCTGTCTCTCACTCTCAATTGCTCACGCACAGGTCAGCCCTCCAGTCACTCCATAAAGCATGCGAGGTGGCTCGTTGTCACAACTACTTTCCGGGCAGCTTGTTCCTCACCTGGGTCAGCTACTATCAAAGCAGGGTCTACTCCGACCAAGCACGCATCAACGAGTGGAACACCATGCAGGATGTGCAGTCACACCGTGCCGATTCGCCCGTGCTCTTCTCCGATGCGTAAGTATCCAGATCACATGGAACATCTTTTCACTTTTGATTTCCTCCCTCCCCCTTTTTTTTAAACTATATTCCTAGACAATATAATTATAAATATGTATTGATTCTGCAGACCTACAGAAAGAGAGCTGACAGAGCGTCAGATCAAAACCAGTTTGAGGGAGATCATGATGCAGAAAGACCTTGAGAATGTCACTTGCAAAGAGGTGAGTCAGTGCTTCAGATGCTGGATTTTGTAGATTCCTCAAAGGGATGCATCCATTTCTGAAATGAGAGAAAATCTAATGTCTGTATTTTAGGTTTATATTTGCTGTTTTGAGATGTCATTGGTGTGTATGTCTGTGTTCTCTGGCTGGATGTGTTCTGTAGATCCGAACAGAGCTGGAAATGCACATGACATGCAACCTGCGAGAGTTCAAGGAGTACATTGACAATGAGATGATTATTATTCTGGGCCAGATGGACAGTCCTACAGAGATCTTTGATCACGTCTTCTTGGTAGGTTGCACCTCCAGAGTACCACTGCTGCATTTGGCAACAGTGATGGTCTTATTATGCTGAAATCTACCAGATGAAGAATTGCCAAAACAGCTAGATCACAAATGAGTTAAAACATTTAAGAAGAGAATGTTAGTTCTTTTAAGCAAAATGTATGAATATTGGTTGTACGTCAAGCTTAATCCATGTCTGGGAATCTGGCAAAATATGAGATAGTCTTGTATAATTATTAGTTTCTCCAAATTTGAAATTACTTTGTTCTTGTTTGGTTTGGAGTGCACTTTCGATGTCAGGCATGTCTTGCAACAGGATTTAGGCATTATGAAAAGCTCAGTCGAAGGCTCTGAAATAGGCTGAGGATTGCTTTTGTTTCCTACAGGGATCTGAGTGGAATGCATCCAATTTGGAGGAGTTGCAGAACAGTGGGTAAGAAGGGGGCCAAAAAGAACAACAACACAGCATGAGCTGTGTTAAAGTCTGTAAAACATGAAGTATTGTATGGCAAGACCATAACAGTCATTTTGATTAAATTAAATGTTTGGGTTAAAATATTCTTCAGTCAGGCGGCCAGATAGCTTAGTTGGTAGAGCAGGCGCCCATTTGTAGAGGTTTACTCCTCGACGCAGGGGGCCCAGGTTGGACTCTCCGACCTGGGGCCCTCTGCTGCATGTCATTCCCCCTCACTCTCCCCTTTCATATCTTCAGCTGTCATGTCAAAAATAAAGGCCAAAAATTCACCCAAACAAAATTCTTCCGTCTGTTATCCAAACACGCTGAATATCCCATTATCTCTCTCATCTTCTTCTAATCTTTCCTCTCATTCTCACGTAGGGTTCAGTACATCCTGAATGTAACCAGGGAGATTGACAACTTCTTCCCCGGTGTGTTTGAATATCACAACATCCGTGTTTACGATGAGGAGGCCACAGACCTGCTTGCTTATTGGAATGACACCTACAAGTTTATCTCTAGAGCCAAGTGAGTTTCTGATTTCTACATGTTCTCTGTTTTTTCTCTGATTGTCATTTTTTTTTAGGAGTTAGATCCACTGAAAAATTGTTTAACATTGCTTTTGATAGGCTGATATGCTGATATATGCTTAATTCTTAATATTTACTACAGGAAAGCTGGATCTAAGTGCTTGGTGCACTGTAAAATGGGTATAAGTCGCTCTGCAGCTACAGTGATCGCTTACGCCATGAAGGAGCACGGCTGGGATTTGAAAAAAGCCCTAGATTACGTCAAGGAGCGTCGAGCTGTGACGAAACCTAATCCCTCTTTTATGAGACAGCTGGAGGAGTATCAGGGCATACTACTTGCCAGGTACCAACATTATCACACACAAGTACATTTCATATGTGTTAACACTGCATGGAGTGTATGATTGCTAAGGCTAATGAAACGAAAGGCTCACATAGCCAAACTACTTTACTTCCCCTTTCCTATTGAACATAGTTGCATAGCCATTTGACCCATTGTTAATAAAAAATATTGATTAGTGTAGCTTTAAAGTGCATTTCATATCAGCATCATATTTATCTGTGACACAAAACGTTTAGCACAACAACCTTTTCAAATGACATTAAAAACTTGTATTTGCATGGAGGATAGGAGTGACTGTGCTATGTTTCTTGTCACCCTTTCTACAGCAAGCAGAGGCACAACAAACTGTGGCGTTCTCACTCTGACAGCGACCTGTCTGAGCACCATGAGCCACTGTCTAAATCTCATGCCCAACCACACAGCCTGGGTCGCTCTGACCTTCATTACCAGGCCAGCACCACGTCTGATCCCTCTGTGAAAGAACTGCTGGAGTCACTTGGAACCTCGACCATCACTGGCAAAGCAACACACTCCACCAGCCAGCCTGATACTGGCATCCACTCTAATAAACTCAGCTCTTCACACTTTCATGGGGTGGCAGCTCCATCAGGCGATGCTGAAGCTCCAAGCCTTAAGGCTCCTTCTCATTCCGCTGCAGTCCTAATCCCCCAGTTGGAGTCCCCCTGTCCTGAGCCCACAGCTGGCTCTGTGTCTCCGTTATCTCCTCCACTCTCCAATGGCTTATGTGACTCTGAGGATCAGCCCTCATCACCTCCTCTCTTCCAGCCAAGGGCCGCCACTGTGGTGCCCGAACCTCAAAAGACAGACATGGTAACTATTGCTCAGAGTGTTTTAGTGGGCCAGCCACACCCGGCTCCATCCTTTCACCACCTCCCCCTCTCCCCTGCCCCATCCCCAACTCCAGTCTATCATGATGAGGATGAGGTTATCAAACCACAGGTGTTGTCCTGTTCTCTGCCTGTGATCAAACCAATGCTAGTGTCAGTGCCTGAGCCCATAACAACACCAAGCACACAAAAGGCTGGACCCCAACGTCTGCCTGCACCAGTGCCTGTCAAAAATACAGACTGTGAACAACAGATGTGCGGCTTGTCTTTGGGCTGTTTAGCAGCACCCCCCCCCTCCACTAGTCAATTAATCAGCGACCCTAGTGCCATTCCACAAGACGACGAGGTGTTGATAGGCGCAGATCACATTAACTTTTTCAGTGCCAGAGAAAAGTTCAAGGGAATGAGTCAAGATGATAAAACTCACTGTTCTGCGGGGCAGCAGTCGCCCCAGCTGAAGAGTTGTGGCAAGGATCAACCACTACTGCCTCAGGAGGTTTCCACTAGTGAGGGGAAGGTAGAGGAGAAAAGAAAGGTAAGGCTACTGCTTGTAGCAAAACTTTTCCAAAACTACTGCACACTTATTTCTAACATCCAAAGTATCGTCTATGCTTTGGGTTATATAGACTTTCTTCAGAGCTCAGGTTCTTCTCATGCACTAAATTTGGGTGTTTGGAGATGGGTGTTGTAAGATGCTAAGATGTTTTGATCTTTTTTCAAGGCTACACTTCTGTAAATTGCCCAATGTTATAGAGATTATCCAAATGAATCTTAGATAGAATATGAATTTCTACAACACTTAGAGATGTTTGACCTCAGCAGTTATATTTGGTCTCAAATTACTCATTTTTGTTTAGCTTTTTTTTTCTTGAGTCCAAGGTGCCACCTGCTGGCAAAAGGTGAAATGCTCTATGCAGAGTGTGTCACTTCAGAATTAATTTTATTAACAATTTATGTTTTTTTGAATAACTTTATTGATAAATGATTTTTTTTTTAGCTTTGCCTTTTAAACTAAATTATCTAATATACAATCTCTCTTTTCTTTGTAGGAAATAACCTTCTCTGTGCAGGCCACAGGATTGAAGCCTGCAGAGCACACAGAGCCTCAGGGCCCCCAAGACCAGGAAGTGAGCAAGTTGAGGCAGGAGATAGAGGATGGAGATCTTTTATCACAGAAGGATGCTGAGAACGTAAAAGAGGAAGTGAAAAACAAAGAGGAGGAGGAGGCAGCGCCTGCTCGTCTCTATAGCGATTGGACAAGGGGGTCCGTGCGGCGTGTCACACAACAGCTGGAGCAAAGAATGAAACAGGAGCATGAGACTGTGTCCCCCTCCTCATCTCCACCATCCCTCTCCCGCAGCTCCTCCGGCTGTCAGCGGCGTCCACCCAATGTCACTGCTGTGACATCGTCCGATCCACAGGATGCATCAATTGGTTTACAGGTGTCAGAAGTTAACACTCCGCAGGAAGAGCAGGAGAAGGATGATGGGAAGTTTGAACCAGTTAAAAGGGAGAGTGGTGATGTAGTTGAGATGGGGGCACTAGGAAACAATACTGGAAGCACAAAAGGACACAAACTCCACTCAGCAGATACTAGATTGCTCTCTACCTCTTCTTCTTTCCACCACTCTGTCCATTCTCCCTTTGCCTCTGTGAACTTCCTGTGTTTGGAGGGTGTGACAGAGTTGGAGACAAGCACAGACAGGGACTGCTCCACAGAGGGACCTCCTGGTGACGTTATCATGAGGGAGACATGGGAGACATTGTGCGAGCTGGGTGCCTTCCTGCAGCAGGTGAGCATGGATGGAGCTTGCAAGGCCAGATGTGTGGACCAGGTTTTTGGCCTCAGTGCTGGAACCACTCGGAAGCGAGGAAGCGCTGGCTTAAAGAGGGTCAAAGAGGTGGAAGCAAGGATTCGCCAGGCGGGACTGACTCCTCCATCCCTGATGAAGCGCTCAGCCTCTCTGGCCAAACTAGGCTGTCTGGAGCTGCTAGCCAATGACCTTAGTGAGTGGGAGCTCAGCCGCTCCTCTGTAGCTCCGTCCTCCACAGAACCTCCGATCCACACGGCTAGCGATGAGTCCAAGAAGCAGCGGGTCCACAATTCTCCTTCCTCAGCCGGCCAGCAGCTAGAAGTCCCCGGGACTGATGCGGAGAGGCTTTCTGACAATGGAGAAACCTCACCAGGAGTCTCTCCACCATCCAGTCCGCAGAGAGGACAAGTCCCTAACTCGGACCAAGATTCTCTGCATTTGCCTGGGCTGACATTTACGGCAACAAAGCAGCAATATGGAAGGACTCACCCCCTGAGGCGCCTTAAGAAACGGACTGCTAGTACCCTCTACCACACCATGTAACCCTCAAAGTGTGTGTGTGTGTGTGTGTGTGTGTGTGTGTGTGTTTGTGTTTGTGTAAGAGACGGAGAGGGATCATGCACACCTGTGAGAAATAGAAATCAAGTACATAACGTTGGATTTATTCAGCAAAACAGACCAATGCCTCTTGCCTTAAGGATATGTTAAGAAGTTTCTGTACATTTTTTTCCTCTGTGAAATCCGAGACATGAGATACTTTTCTCAGTGCAAGAACAGTGACAAGGCTATGAAGGGTCCGGTCAGTTGAAATTCAAACTTGGAATTAAATTTGAAGTGCTGTGTACTATAAAAACCTAGTTTAGAATAAGTCATTCAAAAAGCAGCAAAAACAATCACTCAAATGAATAACTTGTTTCAAATGTTAACATGCCTGAGCCTGCACATATTCTCTCTTTACACCATTGCTGGTTTCTCCATCACGAACTTGATTAACTTGATTGTTGTTGGTTCATTCAGTACTCTGACCTGATGTATGGCGGAAGGTAGCCTCCGTTTTCCTCTTTTTATGCTGTCATGTCTATTCATCAATATTTTCTAGTTGTGCTGGGTAGAAAATGATACAGCTGGTGCAATCTGACAAGTAATCAGTTCAACATCCATACTTCTCAAACCCGCAGATGTGGCTCAAAATGGTCATGTAAAGTTAATCCCTATACTTTGTGTTCCACTTCTGGGATTGATCCGGTACTGCAGGAAATTCCACCGGATGCATGTATTTTCCATTTCTTACCGCCTTCTTGGTGTTAGAATTTTAAATTCAATGGATTTATGAGGCCTATTGTTGCTTCTCAGATCTCTGCAGGGTAAATTGAGACCGCTTGCTAGACTATTTGTCCAGTCGGAGTTTTCTCTAGCACGACTGTTTTGCTGTGCGGAGTTGAGCACCACCTGATTGGTTTAAAGAAATGCCATTAAACCAGAGCACGGTTCCCATCCCCGAATGCTATGTGGATTAGCAAGACCCTCAATCAGCGAGCTTTGGAGGAGGATCCGGCGAAATGAAACTATGTAAAGTTAAATTTAGTACTTAGTACTGACAATACCAATTATGTCATTCATGCTGTCTGGAGACTGCTTTCAAACATGGCTTGTGCTAACAGCAGTGCATCTAAAGGAAAATGAGCTCAGGTCGAACCACAGAAAACAGTTTAGTGTTTTCCCCCAAAGAGAGGTGTATCCACAGCTGGTGACTGGAACATAAACTGAAAATGGCTGCATAGTTGTGCCGCAGTTTACTGAAGAAAAATAAAATGCAAAGAGTAATGCTGTTTTTTTTGTTTTTGTTTTTATGACTACACAATACCTCAGTAAGTCTTAACCACATCTGACCTGCACAAACTTCAGGCTCTGGATTCCTGGAATGTCTCTGTTGGTCAAAAACAATTTCAACTTCTCTACTCGATGAACTGAAGTAAACTCATTTTTCATGTCCTCTCACAGTTCTGATGCCACTCAAACTAGACAATAAATGTATGTATTGCTGTGTGGGAGAAAACAGGTTATGGGATTTGGAGTTAAAGGCAGAGTGTATAATTGTGAGTTTTCTGCTATGTTCTCTTTGGGATGTAAAGGTCTATATTGTGAGTGTTGACATTTTAGGAACTGTACATGTTTTAATATCTGGTTTGTGTGTGTGTGTGACTGTGTAGCACAACTTTACCATGTGGGTATGTACTTTTCGTTTTTTTTTTTTTAATTATCTCTTTTGTACACATGTTAGGAGTGCGCCTGTGACTGGCACGTGAAGCTGCTCTGCAGTCTATCAGAAATGTCTGTACAGGGAGGTCTGTCACACATGCACTTTACTCCCTTTTTAATTTTAATGTGGCTTTTTTAATGTATGGTTGCTACTTTTGGGGAGCATGCTTAGCAGCTGTTGGGTATTGTCAAAAACAGATTTCCCTTTTGTTTTATGTTTCAAACTATCAGTGTAAATATTCTTTTATATCATGTGCTTCAACTGTGACCATTAAACAATGGAAATCATTGAGTCTGTTTTGCTGTGAGTGTGTACAGTAATGTAAAGGTCCTTACGTAACTGATGTGTTAAGTTTTGACATTCCTTTCCAAATATTTTTAGATTTTATAATGTTTAGTCTATAATTGTCCAAAAATAGTAAAAATGCCCAAAATTCAATTTGCTTATTTTGCTTGCCTGACCGTAGCCTTTGACCTAAATATATTAAGTTTGCTGTGATATAGAATGGATTAAAGCAGAAAATCATTAGATGCACCCATTCTGCATTGGAAAACATGTAACTGTGTCAGAGGAGCACATTCACCTTGAGTGTGTCCAAGTTAAGTATTGTACTTAAGTTATTAATTTGGTGATGTTAGGCTAGGTCAGTGCAACCAAACATTGCATTTAAAAAAACAAAATATGAGCCAGAAAGTCTATTTTTCCAGAGTTAATGACTATGTCTATGCTTGGAACTGGTCTCTTGTGATAGTGGGTCCTGGCTGGTGAACATACAGTATTAGTATTTTAGTATTTAGTGTATATATATATATACTTTTTTTTTTTTTAATATGACAACATTTCTCTATACTGAGCTAACTTTTTCACACAAACTTCACATGGAAATGCAGTGGCTGATAACTTTTTATTGCTTGCCTATGACACATAACTATTAGTATGCTAAAAAAACTAAACATGGCTGCTACAAACTTGGGCAGGCCTACTTCATAAGTTTGTTTTTAACTATACACATCTTATTTCCATCCTGCTTTCTTAAATCCCGCATTCTGCTCTTTGGTCAACTTCAGCGTTGTACAGTATGCTACGTGTTTTTTTTTTTTTTAATTTACTTTATTTTTTATCTCTGAGCATCCTCTTGTGGCCACACAAGCCTTGGTTGCAGGAGTACTGTTGTATCTCCCATTGTGCTTTCAATCACAATTTATCTATAGACCGTCACAGTTGTGGCACAGACCCTCGGGGACGCACTGGCCCCCTGGTACCGGCGCGCGTCACGTTTCCCCGTACTGTCAGCCTGTTCCAAAATAGACAGCACCCACCCACACCCTCTTCTCTCCTTGCTCTGCCCCGATAGGCTACTCTCCCCTCTCTCTTTCCCTGCCGAGGAGCGTCACGCAGTTATCCAGTGCGTCTCCTCAGCAACTCCAGGAAACCGGATCGCAGGGAATATCGTTCAAAGGCGGAAAAAAGCAGAAGGTGGAAGAGTAGCCCAGACTACACAACAGAAACCGGGAGAGTTGTCTAGGGAAGAGGGGTCTCCCCAAAACCTGAGGTGAGCTGTGGACTATCTTTCCTAATATGTACATTAGTGTCTGTGCTGCAGTGAAGTGAGGGGTGCGTCAACTTCTAGGGCCTACTGCACTGCTGAGGAGGACTCAGTGCGTCCCCACTTTTGAGAATCCTAAACAAATGACACCGTCGGTAGGCCTACATTGTGCACTTTCCCCTACTGTGAATGGAGCTTATATTGAGTCGTGCATGGCAGCTGCGGGCTACTTAAGGGGCATGATATAGGCTACATAGGCTACTAAACCTCCCTCCCTCTCTCCCTGTCCCACACACCCCCTTGCGCCCCTGCAGCACATGTCCCCGTGTTTGTGTGTGTTTAAGCTGTGTTTAAATGTACGGCCCAGTTCATTAACGATAAAGCGCCACAGCGTGTGCTGCCTTCATTCTGAGACTATTTAGGATCAGGCTGGCGTGTGGGA
Organism: Etheostoma cragini; assembly: GCF_013103735.1. Taxonomy (NCBI): domain Eukaryota; kingdom Metazoa; phylum Chordata; class Actinopteri; order Perciformes; family Percidae; genus Etheostoma; species Etheostoma cragini. The sequence continues at coordinate 15,579,504 of NC_048419.1, read as the reverse complement.
GGAGCGGCTGGTCCGGGTGGGACAGTGCAGTTTATCATGTCTATATTAGGAAAGTGGCAGTGTCATTCTTTCGCTCTGTGTCGACTCTTCCGAGCCGTCCCATGTGCCACAGAAGAGAGCTATCTCATTAACCTGAGGCAGTATCAAAAGAGCATGTCCGAGGTTTGCCAGTTTCAGTTTACTCTAAATTCTATCACACATGTCTGCCTCATGTTTCCCAAACTTGGATGATTTTACTTTTTCAACTATTAAAATCTTACCCTTAGCACATTTCAATTAGGCAGCTGGATTATGGAAAAGTATCTTAGAGAGAGCTGCAGCTCTCTTGAGATATAAGCCTTATCAATTCTTATGAACTTTAAGATAAGCCTATCTTTATTTATAGATTCTATTTTTGTTTGACTTTTTGTTAGATTTTTGAATTGTTCAATCCCTTTCTTTAAAGCAGACCACAATACATATGTTTCTACTTTCAAATCAGGTGATAAGGCATATACAATAAGACTATATAGATACATACATACTCATTTGTCTTTATTTAAATGCTTGAAATGAGTTAAGATAAGAGGATCAAGAGAAGCTTAGTTTTGGATAATGCAGTGGAGCATCTTATCTTGACAGCTATGTGAGGGGAAAAGCACATCATTTAAATAATAGTTACAGGTACAGTATGAAGTATGATATTGCGCTTGCCCTACAATGCCCCACAGCTGGCTGACTGAAATGGTCACTGGAATGTAAATCTGATAAAGGAGAGCTTCCAGGAAAGAAACAAGAGAACGATTCCCACAGTCTTTAGGCTTAGTTTGAGGCTAAATGTTGGATAGTGTGGAAGTCAGATATCATCACTGATGACAGCAGCATTTCTGTCACTTGATTGGTTTCAGTTGCATTTATCAGATGTATTCAGGGACGGATGCAGGCCTATATTTCTAGATTTAGTTTTACATGTTTTCCTTATGTAAGCCAGTTCAGTCTGGGAGTGTATGTTAGATATGTTTTAAACTTCCTTCTTAAGGACTGCACCATATGGGTGTGATTGAATGTAGCTGCTGTGCTGTGTATTGACGTTGTTTCTATCCCTGCCTTTTATCTGTTCTGTGTCTTAGATGTTTGGCCCTCACATACGGTTTAGTAGGACAATCAACTATTAATATCTGCACTCATGGCAGGCACTGTTATAGAATATCTCCTGTGTTTTGGAGTATTATAGTCCCTCTGGCCAGGTGCCTGATAGAGCCACAGAACAGCAAGTTGTCAGTCAACAAACACAGTGCACAGTTCATCCTCATTCAGAGAAAAGCACAAGGTTATTTAAGTATTTGTTTGTTTATTGTTTCAAATCATAACAAGTTATCTCAAGACACTTTACAAAATAGAGTATGGGTAGGGACACAATACTTTACAAGCAAAATCAAAATGTGAACATCTTTAGGTATTATTTATGATAAGTTTAACACTCAAAATCTCAGCTAATCCAGATTGTGTGGGTGCGACAGGAACAACCTGCCAACTGTGATTAGATTCTAAATGAAATGTTGTTTAATCTTGATTGGTGCATGGAATTAAGTGATATCACATTTTTCTGAGTCACTTCTACTTCAAACTAGTGACAAAAAATCGAATTAAATCAAATGTAGATATCTCCCAAGTGAAATAACTGTAACTGTTGTAACTTTGAAAGAAGATAGTGTGTGTGCATATGGAACCCATCACTCATAGTAAGAAGTTGATTGCTTTTGGGCCTTTACAAATGTAAAATGATGGATATACATTATGAATGGACAGAAGGCCTGTATTAGTCAGTTGGTTTAACAGTGTTTGTGCAGTACATATAATTATGAGTGATAATAAAAAAAGACATTTAGTCCTTGCAACAATCACTTACACAATATATATACTGTATGTATCTTTTTTTCTGTGACATTATGTAAACTGTCCTGTCAATTTTTAAAATAAAAGGTACTGAGTCACCTCTAAAAAATGCTGCTCATTACAACACAAAAGTGAGAGTTACTGTTCAGTGAGAAAACATAATAATAAGCTCCTCTGTAGTCTTTAATCAGTTCTGTGGTCTCAGACAGCATTTGTTTGGTTGTAAACTTATCAAACTCTTTTGCTAAAAGTCGTGTTCCAAGTTGAGACATTGTCATTTTCAAAAGATATTGCCTGTATAACTATCCAAAAAAGGAATCTTATCATGGCACTTTCGGCCCAACATGAATATATATTATGTACTGTAACTGTTATTGTAACTCTGCTGGTGATTTTAGTTCTATTTATATCTGGTTTCATGGGTATGATGCTGACACGTTTAGTAAATGTTAATACACTTTTTACAATCTCTGATCCCATTTCTTTCTTTCTTCACTCACCTCAGCCATGAGTCGCAGCATCGTGCGGCAGAGTAAGTTTCGCCACGTTTTTGGCCAGACGGTCAAGGCTGAGCAGGGTTACGATGACATCCGTGTTTCCAAGGTGACGTGGGACAGCTCCTTCTGCGCCGTCAACCCAAAGTTTCTGGCAGTCATCGTTGAATCCAGCGGAGGAGGAGCTTTCCTGGTCCTGCCCCTCTCTAAGGTCAGTAAGGTCAAAGGGGAAGCACGAATGAACTTATTTTGCTGGAGGGTGAATGTAGATAAGATTAAAAATTGGGACATTGTGAGTAAAAACAAATTTGGGGAAGATTATACCTTTTAGCAACACTAGGGGCATGGCCCTAGATATGTCTGTCGGTCAGTCTGTCCACCACAGAAATATCTCAGCTAATAATGAGTGGTTTGCATTCATTACATTTTGTACGGCAATTCATGTTCCCCATAGGTTTAATCCCATTGACTGGTGATCCTCTGACTTTACCTCTAGTACTATCATCCAGTCAAAATGTAATTTCAAAATCATTTTTTGTCAGTACTTTGGTTTATGACCAAATAATCAATCAATCAACCAACTCAATCAACCTCCTAGGTCATCCATCTCTGATTCTATCAACAGGGATTGTCTTTGTCGTACAAGAGTCGGGGGAAACAAGTAGAGAATAAGAGAAGGAGAACTGTACAGGGAAAGAGCAAGAAAAGAAAGAGAATTAAAGAGTTTGCTTAGTGTTTCCACCTAAATGGACAGTGTAGGTCAGTGTTTTATGAGCTGACATTATTGTTCAGCTCATCAAGGCAAGACAATGCTGTGTTGAACACTGAAATCAGTACTGCCACGTTAGTTTCAGATGTTTGTACCTCTCCCTCCAACCTTTAAACCCTTTGTATTGTTCTGTTAAAGTTCCAAAATGAGGTTTCTACCAAGAGGAAAATATGATATCCACGTAATAAATAATGTAAATAGTAAAGAGGGTGAGCTGATCTTATAGGCACATTAGACAGACCTTTAAATACTCATCTATCCACACGGTACAGTGTATTTTCCAAACTACACTCATTACTAAGTGTTGGCCAGATGAGGCATCAGGTTCCTTGACTAAGCTTTAGCCCTGTTTGGAGGCTTATTTCAGTAACTAAACATCCTGTAATATTTAGCTAGAAGTAGCTATGACAGGGTATGATATATATAATCAGCAGGGTGTAATGGGAAAGAAGAAAAGGACTTCCAAAGCCTTTGGCAGGCCGCGCTCTACTACAGTCAAATCCTGTGACCCCAGGTATTTGAAACCGACAAAAAAAGCCTACGTCTAATGCTGCTATGATATAAATGTAATTCCTAAATGTGGAAGAAGACAGAAAACAAGCTGCTTTTCCAAGATGATAATATCATGTTATAAGCAGTACAATGGCTATTTTAGTATGATAGTTTTCTTACAGCTTGATTTTTGTATGTTTTCCCACAGAGAATATAATATTTGGTTATAGCTGTCATGTTGTGAAAGACTCGGGGACAGTTTAAGTGCTGAAACCGAAATACTGCAACAGAAAATGAAAAAGAACAGAAATTTAAAGATGTAATGTGGAGCCTCGTGATGATAACAACATTGCTTTAAAATAAAAGACCATCTTAAAGGCAAAACTAAACCCACATTAACATGTTAGGTATGCTACTCCAGTGATCTTCTATGTAAAATAGATGACTAGTCCTTTATCTATATGCATTTAGGGAAAGCTTAATAGCTGAGTTTTGGTTTGATGTGATAAAAACAGGGATTTAAAAATCCACTATTAACAGTTACTTCAATAACACAGCAGTGACCTTTTAATTATATTCAAAAAAGGATTCATTTACATTTTACTTTTCATTTAGTTAATTCATTTTCTTTTCATTCATTGTCACAGTCCGTCCCGTTAGATCACAACAGATCACTGCTAATTTTGTAACACTCCAAATAACTACTGACGCTGCTATGATGAGCATCATAAGTCTGCCGTAATTTAGTGGCCCTGTGATGATAAAAGGTTGAGAGCACTCACCTGCACTCAGCAGGTCTCAAGGCTGAAAACACCAATGGCCAATCACAGTCCCGCATTACGAGAACTGAGATGTTAATTGATTTCAGTCAAGAAAGAAATACTGCTAGTGTACAAAATATTGGTAGTTTGAGCCTTTAAAGTATTTTTATGTTTTAACAACTTCAGCCCACAATAATTATGGCACAGAGTTATAGTTGGACTGTAAAGAGTTGAATAAATAATTTTTCAGTTTTTAGATAAATAGTTTCATAATGAGGTGATTACTGCTGAGATTCATCAGCATGTCAGCAGGGAAAACTACTTAGAAAGAGCTTGGCCATGGATATGATTATATACTGGAGTCATGGTGAACAGACAAGCTATTAATACACACCAACTTGCTCTCCGTCCTCCATCTCCCCCCCTCCGGGTCCCCAACAGGCCACAAGAAAAACTCCCCTTTCAACGCCTCGTCGCTAAGCTATAAATACACCTCTCTTGGGGTGTGTGTTGTATGCATGCGGAGGGAGTGATATCTCAAAAGTTGATACACATGTTCACACGATAGGAACAGGGAAACAAAGAATAACTTGACGTGACTTCATGATTTCAGTATCATATTAAAATGTTTAGTTTTGTGTGTTTCCTGGGAGTCCCCCATAAGGATGAAAGTTCAAGGAATCCTCATGGTCTTCCCCCTGATGTAGTTGTGCCCAATCCCCCAAACACAGACTTCCGATCTTCTGGCGATATGTAATCTCTACAAGGAGCAATCTGGGGCAAGAAGGTTTTGGATGGATGTTGAAGTTCTGACCGTCACATTTGGTCCCAATGGGAGCACAACTGCAATCTTTGTCCCTGTGAACTGCTAACATGTTAAATCCATGGTTGTTTCAACAACATTCTAATGACTCTATTTTAACATGTTGTTTGGACCGATGTTGTCACCACGAGATACATATCTCAATCATACAGCATCACACGATCATCAGCAGATAGTTTGCCCAGTTGGTGTAGCATTCAAGCTGCATTTTAAGAACTTTTTGTCTTTTTTGGCCTAAAACATGAAAATTCATTCTTGATCTTCGAAATAGTATCTAAAAAAACAATCTCACCACAAGGCCCATTTGGACAGGAAGTCTATTTAATATATGTACTGTATTTGCTGTGTATTGTATGCATCAAACACTAAGGCAAATTCCATGTAAACCTACTTGGTAATAAAACTAATTTTGATTCTGAAGTCCTGAAAGAGAAGAAAACAAAAAGAAGGCAATTCAAACATCTACAGTTCCTTGATAACTAAGCAAATTTTATCTACCAATGAAGATGTGTGATACGATCAAAATTTGTGAAATGGCTATGAAATTGACCCAGTTTAGAACAGTTTTACATTAAAGTAAAATCACTGAAATCAAGTGACATGTAATTTGGATGTCTAAAAAAACATTTTACTTTTAGCCTGGTTAAAACTACATTTCTTAACGTGTCTTGACCTGTAAATCGCCAAATCAAAGCTTACTACTGTTTTTCACTTTGTCATGAGAAATGGATGGTCATATATTGTGCATACCCAGTACTAACTCAGTCCTGTGTCTTTTCTGATGTGTGTTGCAGTCAGGTCGTGTTGATAAGAATTATCCGCTGGTGATTGGCCACTCTGGACCTGTCCTCGATATCGACTGGTGCCCTCATGATGACAACATCCTGGCCAGCTGTTCCGAGGACTGTACTGCGATGGTAATGTCTGTGTTTGTGTGTGTGTGTGTGTTTGTGTGTTCAGCGGTGTTGGAATGTAACTAAGTACACTTACAAATTCACACATTTTACATTTACAAGTTTGAGGTTCTTGTACTTTACTTGAGCCTTTTCATGCCAATAATTCTACTCCACTACATTTCAGAGAGAAAAACTTTACTTTTTACCCCGCTAAATTAATCTGACAGCGTTAGTTACTTGTTACTTTACAAATTAAGATTTTTGCACACAGTAGTAGTTTAAAAAATATGTATTATTACAAATTAAACTACCCAGCAATATATCTACAAATCCTTAACTTGTAACATGGTATTTTTACAGTATGGTATTAGTACTTTTACTTAAGTAAAGGATCTGAAAACTTCTTCCACCACTGGTGTGTAGGTAGAAAAGGGTGGGAGGGAGAAATTGCAAATGGATGTGGAGGAGTTTGTTGTTCAGTGACTCAGATAACAGTCATAGAGGTCATCGCAGGAGGAGTCTGTCGCCTGTTAAACGAGGGAAATGAGTAAGTTAGGCATTAGCGTTTTTACCTCTCTACCTAGCTGACTTTCCACCCACCTGTTCTGTCTCATCTCTATCTCGTCATAAGTCTGCTCATCATATTTTGTCCTTGACAAGTCTGTCTGCTACCAACCTTCGTCATTGTAACGTTGCTGCTACTCCTGCTGCACCAACCGTTCCCTCTTTGTCTGTCCTTTTTTAACGGTATGACATCTTCCCCAGACTATCTGTTCTCTGTAAAATGATACGTTTCCTGTGCCTACGTTAAGTGGTTTGATAACCCTTCAGTGTTCTTTCATCAGACCAGAAAACAACAAAAGGCTCAGCATGCAGGATTTAAACACTCAGGATGTAGAGAACAGTTTAAATAATCACCATCAGTATGTGGTGATTATGTTCTGCTCTACCTGCTGACAATCAACTCACACCTACATGAAATAATATGTTAAAAAAATCATGTCAGCTTACAACTCTCTGTCTTGTTCTCCACGTATCTTGCCTTAAAATTAGGCAACACTTAAGTAGGTCATGTTAGGTCTAACAATGAAGTTTGAATTTAAATGATGGGGGGAAAACACACAAGTACATATTAATACAAGTTCATATTGCACAATAGGTAGGAGAATTTTAAACACACTTTTCCGTTCTGTCAAACCTGGTTGTGAGACACCCTGACTGAGTTCAGTCAGCAGGTGTCACTGTGAGACCTAGGCTGAAGGAGATGACAACAGATAGATACAATCTTATAACTGTGTGTTATCATTGATGCAAATAAGTTGTACTGTACTGCTGAATGGCCAAAATGGCAAATAGGATTTATAATTCATCTTTAATTCCCATGTGAAAACAATTTTTTCTCACATTCTGTAATTTCAAAACATAATGTGAATTAACAGTTAATCATATTATTGGAATAATTGTGATGTCATTTTTGACTTACAACTTCAACACAATTCTCCAAAAGCAGGCGATGAGACCCAGGTTAAGTTTCTGAGATGTAACTGATGATCTGCTGCACTGACAAAAATAAGGACACAAGCCTCACACAACTGACAACTCAAAGGATAATTTTTTGGGTCGCTAGATCAGGGCTGTGACCTATTTCATAAAGTCTATGTCTGCGACCAACAATTATTTTCATTATTGATTATTCTTCCAATTATCGTTTAGTTGTTTGTTCCATAAAATGTCCTTTGTGTTATGACAACATGTCTGTTGACTCAGCAAGCATCTGCACGTCAGAACAGTTGTCATTGACAACAGTTTTGCCCACACTTGTTCACAACGACATTGCAGGAATCTTTGTGCATGATTGAATCTCTACTTCTACTTTTGCAACAGCTGCAGTGTGTGTGTATGTGTGTGTGTGTGTGTGTGTGCGTGTGTGTGTGTGTGTGTGTGTGTGTATGTGTGTGTGTGTGTTTGCATTGTGCGCGTGCGTGCGTTTTGTTTATGTCCAGTACACAGACAGACAGTTGCAGCTGTTCAGTCTTGGCAGTTTTGCTGTGGAGCAGAAAGGTCATAACTGTGATGTCATTCTCTTCAGTTCACAGAGACAGATCATTGTGTCATCTGAATAGGGTTATTAGAGTGTATTTATTTGTGTGGTTCTTTATAAGTGTCTTGACCAACCAATCCACTGCTGTACTGAATAGGCCACATTTTAACAAACTGCTTAAACAATGTAATATCATCGAGAAATAAGTTTTGTTGTTTTTGTATACTACATTTACATTGGAATTGCCCATCTTTTTAAATGTTTACACCCAATATCTTTAATAGTTTTTGTCTGAAAAGGTCTTATGTAAAATTAAACAAAGGAGCTTTCTCCACCATAAACTTTTTCCTTGCAGTGGCATATAGACTTTGCATCATTATTTGGACGAGAAATGTACATAAAATATGATGTGTGGGGCGCCTGGGTAGCTCACTTGGTAGAGTAGCAGCCCATATTTAGAGGTTTACTCCTCAATGGGGCAGCGGCCGCTTGGGAAAATGAAAGCTGTTGACCTGTGCACCTACCTCTGTGTCCTCTGTGTTATGATTGATGTTTGTAGTTAGTATGGGTAGAAATACTGTGCTCTGATATAGTATGTACTGTAAAGTCACTTTTATCTATTTTCTCTCAATGGTGCAGAGTCTTCTTCTTCTGGGTTGATATATGATGATTGATATAGGCTACAGTTGAATGTCAAACTCTTGATGGGTGCCTTTTTACACTTTTCACATTAAATTGTTCAATCAATCAATCAAATTAAAACAAGATATAATTTGAATTTATAATATTTATCTCCAGGAGGAATACATTGGTTAGATGGATTATATTTCAACCGGGCTACACTTTTACAATAATTTACCCTAATTACTGGACGGATAATACTTGTTGTGTAATACCAGACAAATAATTTGTCTTCATCCCTCCTCTCCAGGTGTGGCAGATCCCAGATCGCTCTCTGACCAGCCCAATCTCTGACCCCATTGTGATCCTGGAGGGACACTCCAAACGAGTTGGCATTGTCACCTGGCACCCCACCGCACGCAATATATTACTCACTGCGGGTACGGAACGCATGCACGCACACACACACACACACACACACACACAGAGTCTTTTACCCTTTTGACTGTATGAGTGTGGGTACGTTCAAATGTCCATCTTTTGCTCTGACCCCAGGCAGTGATAACTTGATTATAATCTGGAACGTGGGAACAGGCGAGCCCCTCATCACCATGGACGACCACCCAGACCTCATCTATAGCATCAGCTGGAACCGAAACGGCAGCTTGTTTTGCACCACTTGTAAGGACCGACGTCTGCGTGTCTGCGACCCCCGCAAGAGGGAGGTGGTTGCGGTGCGTGAGTAGAAAATGCTAATAAATACATGCCTTTACCGTATAATTCATTTTAATATAAAACACCACTATCTTAGCTCTTTAACAATATTTAGGAGTATATTGTAGCCTACATTTTATGTAAGCTATTTTCTGCTGACCCATTGAAGTAATAGTTATTTTAGGTAAATAGGCTAACATTTGCTTTCTGGTGGAGAGTTAAATGAAATAATCAATAGCACACTTTTATCTGTCGATTAAATGCTGCAACAGTCAGCAGCCACTTAGCTTATCATAAAGACATGGGAACAGAGGAAAACAGCTAACCTGGCACTGTCCAATTTTGACATAATAAACCTATCATCACATATAAAGCTCAAAAGTTCACACTAGGGGGTTATGGCTAACCAGCTAAGCTAACCAGCTGCATACCATGGGACACATTATGAGTGTACTGGTCAGTATTAATTCATCTAACTCTCCACCAAAACCACAAAAAGTGCATTTCCCTAAATTTTGAACTATTCCTTTAATATAAAAAGCACAGCATTAGTATTTTAAAACAATTTATTTTTAATTTTATTTAATTTTTCAGTGGTAATGTACAGGGTTGTTGATCTGATGTATTGTGACTGACATTGGAGTTTACACGCTCAATCCCATAAACACCTATAAAGGTAAAAAAGGTGAACAAGGACGAAGCATTTGTAGTTATGTCTGCCTCTTCGACAACCAACAGGAACGTCTGGCTCCACATGATGGGATCCGGCCAATGAGAGCCATCTTCACCAGAGACGGAAACATCTTCACCACAGGATTCACCAGGATGAGCCAGAGAGAGCTCGGACTCTGGGACCCGGTAACGAACATTTCACCTGCTGTTTTCCATGCACATAACAAGGCGCAGAAATATACTTGCCCTTGTATGCATGTACACAACAAATTGTCTTTATTCATCATTTTTACTCTCCACAGACAAATTTTGAGGAGCCCATTGCACTGTTGGAGTTGGACACAAGTAATGGAGTGTTGTTACCATTCTATGATGCAGACGCAAACATGGTCTACCTCTGTGGAAAGGTACAGAGACATTGGTTTGCTTGGTAGAAATCATATATGTAAATATACCATATAATTTGTGCAGACATGTTTGTAGATCTATTCTATTCTAAGCCTTAATAATGATATGTCTTTACATGTTTTACACGTGTATTTTCTGTGTGTGTGCGTAGGGAGACAGCAGTATCCGTTACTTTGAGATCACAGACGAGCCGCCATACGTCCACTACCTCAGCACCTTCAGCAGTAAGGAGCCCCAGAGAGGGATGGGCTTCATGCCCAAGAGAGGTGTGGACGTCAGCAAATGTGAGATTGCTAGGTAAGAAAAGTTATGTTGCAATGCATTACCCAAGATCACAGCTTTTCGGCATTGTTTCATGAAATGAGATCATATTTTGTTTGATGGTACTATGTGAAGGGTACAGATTTTGCAAGGGAGTGCTGAAGCTCCAACTGCTGACCATCTGTCCTCATAACAGCCATTTGTCGTGCTCTCTCTGTAATCATCGCTAAACCTTGACCCATGATCTCAGAGTGCATGCAAACATCTCATACTTTACACTTACAAATGTAAAGCGTAAACTGATGCACTAATGTGTAACAAAAGCACAACTGATGGGTCTCCTTTCTCTCTGCTCTGTCTCATCTCATCACTTGTCCTCTTAGGTTATTCAAGCTCCTTGACAAGAAGTGTGAGCCCATCACAATGACAGTGCCCAGAAAGGTAAGCCTGTTCTTACTCCATAGTAAGCTTTTGACTTTTGCAGTGGAGGAATGTAACCAGGTATAATTAGTACAAAAAGTACAATTTATTTGTTACTTTCACTTTATTTTTATTTAATGCTTCTCATTACTTTAGTTACAATGCTTTTGAACATTGTACTATTCTCTCCACTACTATTAGTCTTTGCTGACGCTATAGTTATTTTCTCAGAATATTGTAATAAAATACAGGCAATTCGTAATAGATTAAACTACCAAAATGTAAAAGTTTGGCTTGTGTAGTAATTTGTTTTACTTTGTTGTACTTTTACTTAAGCAATGTTTTGTATACAGGATTTATAATTTTATAGTGTGGTATTTCCACTTTTACTGAACATAAGGATTTGAATATTTCTTCCATCACTGCACTTTTAAATGGATCTCATTACCACAATCTACGCTTTAAGTGTTATTTGTTTTCCTCTGAAGTTTTATTTGGTACGCTTTTCCTCTCTGCTGTGTTTTCATCTTCTCTTTCACTTATCTTCTTAGAAAGAAAGACAGAAATGAAGAGATTACTTTATTTACCCTGCAAAAATGACCACTGTACAGTACATTCCAAACAAAAGCAAAAGCACATCTGTCTCTCTTTTATTCACCTCGCCAACTCTCTTCCACAGTCAGACCTCTTCCAGGACGACCTGTACCCAGACACAGCGGGGCCTGAGCCCGCCATGGAGGCCGAAGAGTGGCTGAATGGCCGCGACGAAGATCCAATTCTGGTGTCCATGAGGGGGGGTTATGTGGCGCCAAAGAACCGAGAGCTCAAAGTGGCAAAGAAGAACGTGCTGGACTCCAGACCCACCACTCGACGTAGCATGTCTGCTTTGGAAACCAACAGTCTGCCGGTAAGTGCTCAATATGAGGCAATTATGTGATAACGATATTGCTCGAGATGAATAAACAGATATTAAAATGTATTTGGTTCTGCCTTTTTGCTGCTTTTATACTCCTAACAAATAGGGGTGGGATCACCAGAGTCCTAACGATTTGTTATCATCACGAAAAGGATGTAACAATAAAAATTTTATTGCGATATTTCCCGGCATATTGCAATGTATTACCTTTTTTTGCAACTTCAAATTTTTTCTCAATTTCAAAATATGTCCCTAAAGGAAACTTCATCAACATCTGTTTTGTCGAAAAAGATAAATTTCTCTGTTTGTTCATCTCACTTCAATTTATTACTGCAAAAGGGGATTGTCAGGCAGACAAACTGACAAACACATGTATAATAATAGATCAATACTTGGCATTTGTGTATCGATACAGTATTTACACAGAAAATATTGCAATACTATGCTCTATTGATTTTTTCCCCCACACATAGTATTTTAATTAGATGCGCAAGGTTAGAGACCTGATCTAATTTCAAGTTGTCATGACAAATACATCTTTTGGTAATCTCATCCTGGTTAATGTCAAGTTGTCATTACAAAGACATCCCAAACAAATTGAATGTCAACTTGTCATGACCAAGACGACTTCTGGTAATGTCACTTGGATTAATGTAAAGTTGTCATAATCAAGACAACCCAAACAATGTCAACTTGTCATGACAAAAAACGAATGACACTTAATGACAGAAGTCATAGACGTTTATGACTTGTTTATAAGGTTTATGACATGTTCAAGACAGTGTCATGTCATCGTTTTGTCAATACTGTCAAGTAAAGTGTTACCCATTAGGTTTATGAACAATTTGAACATTGAACTAAACACAAAAGTCACCATTTTAAAAAGAATGATAGTACAGTGCAGTTTTCTACTGATACTCTCTTTCAACTAACTTAACATATGCCTGATTGTGTTTTGCGTTTTGTTTATTTCGTTAAATTGTGATACTGACAAAAGCAACAATCTTTTTGAACAGTACTACATTACAATATCTATTGTTGCATGCTCATATAATATAAACATTATCCTGTGTGTATATAGCATTGTATTACTCATGTATTCTAATCTGTGATCACATTGTGGACCACCAAAACTCGGTTGTTCTTTACTGCTACATTTTATGTGTTGATGTTTGTTGCTTTATGTTGTACATTTTCAATTAAAAAAAGTCTTACTTTAGCTTTGCAGCCCATAATCTAAATGCACTATTAGTCCTGAACATCTGTCCCTCTGTTTAACACTTTTCTGTTTATCTCTCTTCTATTTGTACCTACCCACAACTTTTTTTTCCAAAGCTCCCGTCTTTGTTTTGGTTTATTCCTTCTAGTTGCTCACTGTCCTTGACCTGTTTTTCCTCTCTTTTTCTTTATCCTTAATGCCCCCCTTCTTGTACTTTTTCCTTTCTTCTTTTTCTGTTTCCCTTTTTTCGCCACTCTTCTCCTGTCCAGGCTGAGTTGCATGAGAGGTTGTTGGAGGAGATTCAGAATCTGAAGGCCACAGTTTTGTCCCAGGAGAAGAGAATCTGTGACTTGGAGAATAAGCTTTCCCAGTACACCAATGGGACTGCCTGATGTGCATTAAACACACCTTCTGAAGAACTGGTCTAAATTACAGAATTACTATCTACAAAACTACTATATAAAATACATTTCTTTTATTGACAAGGAACCACTAAATGCTTCAAATGTGTTGCCCCTCTAAAATGTACCATTGTGTAAGAATATGAATGTGGACAATGTAAATGCATATTGATGGTCCAACAAATTCGAACAATTACATCCGTATCTATTTTAATTGTTTTGCAGTTGATTCTACATAATCCACATTCCAGTTTTATCACAATGTACCATGAATGTTACGGCAAAGATATGTTAATATTTTCACACCTTTACAGTGATTTGTAAAGAGTCCAAAAGTGGAGTTAAGGGGCTGTAAGGTTAAAGGGACACATGCAAGTTGGATTAAAGGTCAAAAGAAAGTCACCACTGTTATAATTTTTTTAACAATATTGTCAGAAAAGTATTAAAAAGGAGCAAAAATCAAATGCCAGAAAAAGACTTTCTGGCTGAAATGGTTTGGTTTTGGTATATTGCATCAACTTACTCCCAAAACTACATAGAAAAAGACACACATCCCCATACATGATACACATCAAGCACAGACATCAAACACACAAATCAAACACACACACACCCTCTGTATCAGAAAACCATGTACCAGTTTATTTAAAAGTCTCTATGAAAACTTTTCAAAATGTAAATAGTGATAAAAGAAAACAGGAGAAAATTTTTTGAACTTGTAACAAAATGTGAAAAGCAAGACATTTTGTGTTCTGTAAAGGATTATACATTAGACAAATTAACAATAAAAAACAGTGTTTTTTAAAACTGTATGCCTCTTCATTTTGTTGCCAAATCCTTTTAAAGTTTATCTCCTGAAAAGAAATGATCACCTGCCATCTAGAGCTGGGCAGTGCTGGATGCCCTAATTCAGTACATGGAGCCCTAATGCTACTATGCTTAGACAAAGAAGAAGCAACTGAATATCATTGGTGGACACAGAAGAAGAGTAGAAACAGGTTCCGACATTACCCACTCGATCCAGAACCAGCATCTTCATATTAGGCGAACAGCAAGTCGAACTGTAGGAAACCAGCATTATGTTCTTGCCAGGCTGGTGTTCAAGGTCCCGTTGCCCTGTCTGAGGCCAACGCGGTCAACACCTGTCCCTTAAGCCCCATCAGTCACAGGAACAGAGAGCTCCCACTTTGAAAGGATGCAGTTATTAGAGCAGTTAGACAGCAGGCTTAGCAGCTGAAACACTGGCAGAGTGAAAGTAGTCACCGAGAAGGAAAAGTAGATCAGAAAAGTAAACTTTCCAGAAAATGACAGAACTTTAAAACCAAGAGTAAGCAAATAATTGTATTGTCAGTGAGAGTATTACCATGACAGAGAAACGCAGCACAGCGTAGTTTGTATTGTCTCCCCCTGTCAGAAAAAAAGTCAGAAGAAAGAAAACAGTAAAGTATTGGACCACTTAAGATTTTGAAATTGTTAGCCTATAATTTTTATGAAAAGGGAATGGAAGAGAACACACTGGTGCCAGAGGGGAACTCTGTTATCCAAACCATCACAATTGGTCACAGAGTGAGGAATGTTCCCTTTAAGGTAAGTGACAAGACTAAAATGACTTTAACATTTTTACATTTACATTCATTTTTTTGTACAATAATTTAATCAAGGAGGTCTCCCTTATGGCCTGACTATGACTTCTTTATCACTTTTTTCAACATACTATACTATGATTTTTTTGACTCTGTCACTTTTTTTACATAGTGTAAACTTTTTCTGATTTACCATACTACATTTTATGAAACTGACTATGTGCATATTGGTTGAGTCACTCCTTGTTGCAGTGGCCCAGGGTTCAACCTGGCATTTAGCTATTTCCTGCATGTCTTACCACTTTCATGTCGAAGATATGTTAATGGGTGAAAGTGGGCAGGTAGTATGTAGTACATACCAATGTTTCATTTTTTCTGACATCCACAGAAATGACTTTTTATCACTTATTCCCAACATGCTATACTATGACTTTTTAATGTTTTTTCGACACACAATGCCATTAAATATTGTAACATCCGCGCCCATATGTTGAAAATCATTCCCCATAGCAGATGCCAAGGGGTCAACTCCAACCTTTTTTTTTCCAATTTTCCGCATGTTTTTCCACTTTTTCATGACTTTTTTGGACATGCTATACTGTGACTACATTTGACATGCTGTACTGTGACTTTTTCATGACTTTTTTTTTAACATACTATGCTATCATTGATTGGCTGGGTAGTTCAGTTGGTAGAGCGCATACTTATATGTTGAGATTCATTCCTCATCGTAGATGCCCAGGGCTCAACTCCAACCTGTGGTTTCCAACCAATTTCCTTCATGTCTTCCCCTGTCAATGTCTAAACTGTATTAAACGGTGAAGGTAGTGTGCTGCACCGTAGTTTTTTTACATATATATTAATAAACTTTTCATCGCTTTTCCACGTTATACTATAACTTTTGAATCACTTTTTTCAACATACATGAATAAAAAGTCAGAGTATAGTATGTCAAATATAGTCATAGAATACTATGACTATATTTGACATACTATACTGTGACTTTTTATCACTTTTTTCAAAATACAATGCTATGACTATTATCACTTTTT
>NC_048419.1:15502487-15562986 GCF_013103735.1 Etheostoma cragini | reverse complement strand
TTTTCAATGAAATTTTAGACGAGTCATTCTATTAATGATTATAACATCCAAAAGCTGGATAGTGCAGTTGGTAGAGCACGTGCACATATGTTGAAATTTCTTCATAGCAGATGCCCAGGTTTCAACTCCGACCTATGGCAATTTCCTGCATGTATACCCACTTTTTTTGACATATTATACTATGACTTTTCTATTACTTTTTTCGACAAACTGTAGTATGACTTTTTATCGCTTTTTTTTTTACATACTTTGCCATGATTTTTTTGATATACTATGCTTTGACTATATACGGTGAGTTTTTTATGACTTTTTTCGAACATACCATACTAGGAACTTTTATCACTTTTACTAACATAATATACTATGACTTCTTTGAACATACTACACTATCACGTTTTTTATCAATATTTCCGACACACAACAATATGACTTTTTCGACATACTGTACTATGACTGTATTTGACATACTAAACCGTGACTTTTTAATGGCTTTTTTAATATACTGTACTACGACTTTTTTTAACATACTGTACTATGAATTTTTTTGACAAACTATAATATGACTTTTTATCACTTTTTTTACTTATTATACTTGACTTTTTCAACATACTATACTATGTATTTTTTATCACTTTTTTTCTAGAAACTATACTATAACTTTTTAATCACTTTTTTGACACACTATACTACGCCTTTTATTGACATACTATACTATGACTGTTTATCACTATTTTTCAACATACTATTCTATGACTTTCTTTGACAATATGCTGTGACTTTTTATCACTTTTTTCGACATACTATACTATGACTTTTTTATCACTTTTTTCAAAATACAAAACTATGACTTTAATCACTTTTTACAACATATATGTATATTTGACATACTGTGCTGTGAATTTTTGTCACTTTCATTCCTCATCACAGATGCCCGCGACTCGACTCAGAGCTGTGGCAATTTTGTGCATGTCTTCCCACTTTTTAACAATTTTTTCAACCTAAAATACTACGACTGTTTTCAACATACTTTTAACATACTTTATTATTGCTATTTTTTATATGTCATTGCTATATTTACTTTGTCTCTTTCATCACTTTTTTCGACATACTATACAATGACTGTTAACCCTATCTAATCAAACCTAAACTATGTACCCAGTTGAGGGGTACAAGTTGAACGTTTTTTTCCCCTGTCCCATCTACAACAGCAGAAGTTGCATAATTTGAGTGCCATGCTACTATCTGTACATCTGTCTGAATTGTTCTCAACTAGAAGGAGCTTTAATTATTGTACAACCATTTGGTTTTCTGTGTACATAATATATGTACAAATGTATAATAATCACCTGTTGCTGCATTCTTAGGATAAAGTTAAACCTACATTCATTCTATAAAATACTACACAAACCAGTTCATTGAATGGTATTGATTTGTTGTCATTTATGTGAATATCTAAATTAAAGTTACCTTTCGATGAAGTAATGTAATCTGACATTGCAAGGGTACATTTCTTTCTTTAGATTGTTGCCTTACGCCTCTCACCAAAAGGACCAAAGTGATTGACATAACTTTTCTTATCTTTACTGGGTCATTATTAATGTGTAAAAAGCAACCCTCAAATGTTCATATAATTGTAAATGATCAAATACATTTCATAACGAAATCAAGAAGGATAACAACTTAATCAGCAGTAGTACTCAAAATATAAATTAATGACTCTTGATTGAAATAAGTTAATTAAATTGACTTGTTCACATGGCCATAAATAATTCAAAACCCCATTAAACTTTTGAAGAATGTTTTGCAATGACACCACCATTTAATACATACAGCATATGTAATTATTATTATATACAGTATATTGATATTTCAGTTTAACAGTGAATCACCCAGTTGTATATTTACTGGGTTATTAGGTTAACCCAGCTAATTCCCTTTACATCACCAAAGTTAGACTAAATATTAGAGATACCTATCTGTGTGATGCAATGGAACAAACTGCACCCTCCAAAATTACCATAAAGTAGAACCAGAATGGTTTTGTTTAGTGCTGTTAATACAAAACAAGCACTTTCCTGCATTATATTGCATTAGTTTTAGCTATGTAGACCTAATAGCTGGTAACTGACTATGATGTGTAAGTTCTTCAAAACCCCAAAAAACATTTTAAAATGTAAATGGTCAGTTGTTCCACATTGGTAAGTTGATTCCAAGGATTGTGATGCCTAAGCAAAGAAGAAGCGAGTGAGCACCTCTGTTAGACAAAGACACAACAGCTACTGCTGTTGGAGGCTTTGGGCTGGCCGTTGTGGTGGTCGTCACAGCTTGTGAGCTGTTGAGTGTTTTCTGGACACTGTAGAAACAGGATCCGACATTACCCACTCCATCCACAACAAGCAGCTCCACATCAGGCGAACAGCAAGACGCATTGTAGGAAACCAGTGTTGTAGTCTTATTATCAGCAGCCAGGCTGGTGTTCAAGGTCCCGTTGCCCTGTTTAAGGCTAACGCGGTTGACACCCGTGCCTTCCGCCCCATCGGTCACCTGAACGGAGAGCTCCCACATTGATAAGATGCAGTTATCAGAGCAGTTAGACTGTAGGCTGAGCAGCTGACAAACCGGCGAAGTGAAATCAGTCACCTATGAGGAGAACAGGTAAAAGTCAGTTTTACATTTGTTGATTCAAACAATAAACACAATGATGTGATATTTATTGAAATGTGATTTGTGACGAGTTACCGTTTTTAGGACAGTGAAACGCAGCACGACATAGTTGGCGTCTGTGCCTCCGGGAGCTACGGCCTCAACAGTCAGGGTGACGACGGTACCAGACAAGGTGTTAGAAGGTGCTGTGAGGTTCACGGTACCATTAGCACTACCTCCATTTGCCAGGATTAAATTGGATGGGGAAGTTGAATTAAAACCTTGGTCATTGGTAGCTTGGATGATGAAGGTTCCTCCTACACCGCTCGTCGTCACAGAGAAGGAAACTGAAAGAGTCGTTCCTGGTACTAAGACGCTGTTTGAATCAGGCTAAAAAAAAGGGTACAATCTGTTTTAGTCATATTTAAAAGACTGGCATCTTAATAGTCATTTCATAGGTCTTCAGATCAATGCATTTTACTTACAGAAGCAATAATAACATTAGATGCTCGGATGTTGGTAGATGACTGCCTTTGGAAAATGACTGAGGATGCTCTGGAGGAACTATTGCTGTTCTGACCCTTCACAAGCACCACAAACTCCTCTTGTGGTATCCTGTCAAACCGAGCTAAGAAGTCTCCTCCACCCTGAGCTTCCACGCTGCCATTAACCTCTCCTGACCCAGATGAGGCAACCAGAGTGACTTCTGTCACCGTGGCGGAGTCACTCCCAGTTACGGTCACGATCAGGCTACCATTAACACCTTCAAAAAAAAAAAAAAACTGCATAAATAAGTTGAAGTAAATCATGTTACTTGGAGTATCACAAAATTCTGTTTCTGTTACCAGATCTGGGGCGATTGTTTACAACATCAAAACCTCCAAGTGGGCCCTGCGATACCTCCAGAAATTCAAACAGGAAGTCAATGGGACTTTCACCTGCAAATAAAACAAGTTGCAAGAAAGGGTTATCTACCAAAGAGGCTACATGCAGTACAAAGCATTCACATTTTTTCTTTGGATGGACCAGCCCTTCAAGGTAGGGGATAATAGATAGTAAAACTCGATTTAAGAGGACTACGGTTGACTGCTCCTCAGGTTTCTGCAAGGTAAATCAGAGCTAGCAGACTGACTGTCCAATCTGAGTTTTCTGTTGCATGGCTAAACATTTTTTTTGAATGTACACATGTTCCACCAAAACAAATTTCTTCCTGAGGCCATTTTGCAGCTGCAATCCAGTACTTTGCCAGCCAAGATGATTGTGATTGGTTTAAAGAAATGCCAATTAACCAGAGCACATTGTTTTTCCATCCTGTAATGCTATGTGAACTAGCCATACCTTCCTCTGCAGCACTTTGGAGGAAAGTCTGGCAAAGCAAGACTTTAACCAGTGTTATGTGATTCAACCACACAATCATTTTGAGATCTCACCTACAACCTTCAGAATGTAGGGATTGGTTGACACCATTTTAATTTGCCACAGTCCAACTTGTGTTTTTAGCTGCAGAGTCTGGAAGTTTCCCACTGATTGGGATGCAGTAATCAATGATCCTGTGGTGTCAGTGTTTTCCTGAGACACACCTAAAAGCAAAGCCATGGCAAGAAATAGAGCACACTGGTTCAAAGGTCATTCATTTCAACAATCAAACATTTCAATTTCTAAGATCAGTTGTTCAGGATCAGGAATTTACTAAAGCTTGGCTTTACAATACCTTTTCTATGACAAAACACCACAATGGTATAATATTTTCCCTTAAAACGACTGTGTATATATAGCATTGCTTATTAAAATCAAGATAACACCTTTAAAATATTTAATCTATATTGAAGTATCACCTGAGGGACTGATGAGAATAAAGCTGATAGACCTCGCAGTGATGTAAACTGTGAGGTTTGTTACTGACTCATCAACTGTAAAGGTGAAATTTTCGGCCATTCCCGAACTCCTGGATGCTTGCACAAGGGTCACCTAGGAGGTTAAATGAAACTGGTGACACAACTGAATTGTTTTGGAACTAAGAAGTCATTGGTAATGGCCGGTGACGGGGTTAATACCAGGGATGAGCTGGAGGACTCTGTTATTATGCTAGTGGCCATGGGAAGCTCACTCTTTGTGACTTGAATAGCCAGACCCCCTGAAGCCTGAGCCAAGTCTCTGTACACCTGGACATCGGAGGTCAACATCCGACTGTTTTGTTGTCCTTGTCCTTGGCTGTTATCACTCCGTTTCCGACGACGAAATCCCAGTAGGTTAGTAATCATGAAGTTCACCTGAGTAAAAGCAGAATTGGTGAAAAAGAACTTGAGGTGTGAAACCTCCCTCCCTTATAGGGGCTTTATGTATTAGACAACACAACACAGGGGTTTATTAATGATTTTTTTTTTTTAATTCATTCATTCAACAATTTAATAAAAAAAAAAGAAAGATTTTGTTTATTTATTTTTTTAATTTCCATACATAGTGTAATCTCTGGATATTGTAACGACTGCATATGATGTCATTCAAAAATCATGATGTAAAACCTACATAGAATGTGCCAAAATGTTGTGTTCATGTTCAGCTCACTGCCCTGTTAACTGCAGACTGACCAAGATAAAGGCTAATGTAACAGTAAATATTTGATTTTTAATTATGACTTTATTATTTCCTAAATTTAACTTAGCAGGCCTATTTCATAATTTTGCCCTGTGTGTCAGAGGGGTCTATTTTAATGATCTAAGCGCACGGCACGAAGTGCATGGCGCAGGTGCATTTAGGGCATGCCCACATCCACTTTTGCTAGTTTGACGGTGGAAAAAATGGGTACGTGCGCTGTGTGCTTGGTTGAAAACGTTTGCACTTAGTGTGTGTATTTTGGGCATAACATGCAATTAACCAATCAGTGTCATCTCCCATTCCCTTCAAAAACCAGGGGTGTTTGTACTATCATGATGCATAAATATGCACCGTAACATTTAGGGCCCGAGCACCAAAAGCAGCAAAGGCCCTAATGAAGCTAAAGGAATTATTATAGAATTATTATTATTATTCTTTCTTTTTCCCAGAAAATGAGTGGCCTTAATGAGGGGCTTTACATATTCGTAAATTCAACAAAATTGGCCGTCGCATCAAGTCTGGTGAAAAATTACGTATTTTAAGGGTTTTGGGAATAAGCACACAAAAATAGCTGGCTAGCACTCCACACAAAATTAAGGAAATTGAGCCCTTGCAGTACATTTAATGTAGACTTACGAAACTTAGTACACATATGTTGCATGGTAAGATGTACATAAAACGCCGTTGCTCCATACCCTAAACCCAAGAGGAAATTCCGTCTGTGTCATCTAAACACGTTAATGATGAAAAGTTATTAAATGAAAATCTTTGCATCAAACGGTGTGGACGCGGCATGGCGGCCATTTTGAGTCTTTACCAAGAAAGTGGCTGTAACTATACATGTATTGTCATATCTGCTTGAAATTTCCCACAATCAACAAGAGTCCACGCCTGAGGACATATACAGGCAGATATTGACTTTTAGTTGTAGGGCCACCAACAACAGGAAATCAGCCTTAAATGACAAACATCATCTGATTTACATGAAAATTATAATGTATGGTCTAAATGTGATACTGAACCGCCCCCTATACATTAACCACGCCCACTAACTCAGGTCATGCCCCTTTTCATACCATTTGACCAGTTTAAGGTAGAATCTTGTGTTAGGTGTCATTTAACTCAGTAGAGTTTCTTCTTCATTTGTGATGCTTTGGACCGCCCCCTATTCATAAACTACGTCCCTTTTCATATATGGTGACCCGTTTAATGTGGAGTCTTATGGGAGTTATCAATGAACTCAGCAGACTTCCTTTTTCACTGGTGATGGATTGACCCGCCTCACCTATGATTGGGCCACGCCCCTTTTCACAGATAATTAAATGTATGACATAGAGTCTTAGTGTGAGGTATCATTTAACTCAGCAGGGAGTTCCATCTTCATTGGTGACGATTCACAGTGTCTGATTGTCGTGCAACTGCACGGACGCAAAGAGCAGGGTAGGCCAGTAACCCCAACGCGCGCAGATTAGCGGGGGCCCATCCAATGCTGCTTGCAGTTTTAATTTTATTTGTATTCTTTTGCATGTTTGTGTGCTGCTTCGCTTACCTTACCCGCTAGAATAGTGTGAGCTATGTGCATAAGTCTAGGCACATTCGCAACAAATAATGTATTTTACGCAATACGCAGAGAATTCACCACAACACACCTCCCTGTAAGACCAACATGCCCATGTTTCAAAGGATGGACGCAGGTGCATTTGCCATTTAAAAAATGCAGGTGCTGCACAGGAAATTGGCAACTTTAACTTTAACGTCTACATTAAATTAACAAAGACACTTGCATTGGGCTTTGTGATGCGCTGCACCGCGTGCATTGTAAAATGAATTGTAAAAACAGGTGATTATTTTCAAAGAAAAATTCATCCCAATGTACTACTGGGCCTAAATACAGCACTCAGAGTGCCTATACACTCTCATGTAAAATTTATACTTCTGCATAAAGGTTTGCACAGAGCCGCAGAGATGGCTTGCAAGGCTTGCAGAGAGCCATGCTGCACCACCTAAAATACCTAACTATGCACCAGTTACCGCAGATGCTGCAAAAGTTTAGATTTAACAACAGGGAAGGGAGGTGTGATTTCCAAGAAATCTATCTGGACATTCTATCCATACTGTCTGCAACTGTGAGTCTCCAAGTGTCCGTGTGACGTAAATGCCGTCATCAGCGGGGGTAGTGTTTGTTATTGAACAATTAACAGGGGTGACAAAGGGCATAGAAAACTTTGCAGGAACAAATTCAAAGCACACTTCGGCTGTTCATGTACAGGTCCATTCCGGAGTATAAGTGAGCCTTAAGAGTAGATACTTACCACTGATTTGGTTTGCTCTATGAGTGCGATGACTGTGCTTTTCAGATGTTGGTCTTTAGCAGGTGCATCAGTGAAAAGGAAGATCTCAGAATTAGGAGGAGCACCAGTTAAAGCCAGCTAGATGCGGAAAAGCGGAAAGAAATGATACAATAGTTTTACTTTCAACTTTCTCTCATTATCAAGTTATGCAGAGACAGATTTTGAAGTAGACAAGGTCTCAAAGACATCACAGCACCTGAAGCCCTGATAGACTCAATTCCGGAAAATCTCCTCCATCGTTTGCAGATAGAGCATTAACAGCCCTTTTAAAGACCTCTGGGTCTGTAGTCCTTATCAGCGGCCCAAAATCTGGGGTTCAGGTGGAGATTGGAGAAATAAATTATTTGATTCTTCATCTTGTGCTCGCATTTGTTGAGTACTTTATGATTCATAGATCCTGTTATTGTTCTTGTTGTATTGCTGACATATTACAACCATTGACAGCACATACAAATTTGCTAGAGTTAGTCAGGCAGATAAAGAGTAAATTCATAAACTCAATAAAGAAAACATCACTTGACTTCTGTAGAAAAAACAAATAGGCAGGATTTTAAAGTTCAGTTTGGAGAATATGTTCTACCTGGATCATTGAAAGGTACAAGAATGTAAACTGGGGGCTCATCTTCTGTTCCCACTTTAGTGTTGATAATAGAGGAAGTGACAGTCTTCACTGCTTCAATGTCATCACGCATGCTTCCTGTTGTGTCGATCACGAAACAAAGCGCTTTACCTTTGGCAATTCCCATCATCCTGAAGTACAGAGAGAGATATACATAAGACAAAAAGATGGAAAAACTCTTAACCTTGTGTATACAGAACTGAAACATGGAGACTGGGTTTCATACTGGAGGAAGGTTTTGTCACCAGCAGCTCCTCGAATGTCCTCTAGTAGCTCACTTGTTGCAGCTATCGCCATGTTTGCTGCTGTTACGTGGAGCTTTCCGTGGCTGGCATCGAAAGTGTCTTTGTTGATCCCACCTTTAGGTTCGATGTTACTTGTTCGATCAAATCCACCTCCATGGCTGCATTTCCCTGTTTAGCATTAGAAACAGAACAAAAACAAAACATTTTATAAAGGTTTAAACATACATTTTCCCTAGAGAAAAGCCATGTAAGAGACCATGTTAGCAGCATGGACATAGCTGTCCAGCGATAATGGTCAGTCGATCCACCACTTTGGTCCATACTAAAATATCTAGATGGACATTTATAGTCCTAAGTGTCCTAAATGTAAACAACATATTAACTCTGGCAGGTTTTCAGCGTGCAGTGTGTTCACACTGGAATATGATAACATGAAGTATACTCAAAACAGGCAGTATCCACACTAAAAATCACCTGATTTTGCAATGGACACATCAAAGTAAAGGAGGTGCTCACAGCGGGAAGAAATTAAAACTTATTGTGGATGGTGGTGAAACCAATCCATAAACAGTTCAAAAAAACAAAAATAACTGGCGGAGGCATTTCAAAGTTGCAATTAAATTGCTTTTGCATGGCACACATGGCATCATTTCCTGTTTTAAACAGTTATGTTGATTTTTAGCGTAATAAAGGCAAAAAAAACAATTTAAAACTAGAACTGCAAGCAGTTTTGACGGGGTCCAAGCCTCATTGCGCCAGTCGCCCTGATGTGAGTCAACACTGCCGACTCGGGGAGCGAGCGAACGCGGAACCCTAACCCTAAGGGTGTGGAGGCAAACATCAGGAAATATCGAGAGGTGTGAGCCGGAAGTTCTGCAGTACATTGACGTTGCAAGTATCTCAGAGCCCTAAAGGATGCTTGACAACCTCTGGTCCATCTGGTTTTATTTTCTATAAAAGCTTGTAAAACATCACAATTTTTGACCCACGATTTGATACAAACCTTGATAATTTTATTTCTCTCACTTTGGTCCTAATACATAAGCCACATGGCATCATTTTGGCAGTGATTACTTCCCAGTTTCTAATACAGTAATACAACAGATACCTTATTTATTGATGTTGATTGATTTCAACGCTGATTGATCGAACAAAAGATTTTGAAAACAATGGGTCTGAATCAACTGGTTACCCTGCGCTGGAGACGCATAATCTCCAGGCTCTCAAACGTTCTAACACGGTTCCCGGCCCCTTGGGCTTGGACCCCTGATAAACAGTGGTGACAGAGAAGGCTGGACTCTTTAATTTTTTAAAGATTTCTTAGAAGACATATTTATGTTGAAATAAATGCACCTACACAAGTAGTTATTTATCGTGTATCTTCGATCAACCGACGGTTGCCTTGCTGTGTCAGTGCCTATAAACACATTAACTGTCCATTTACATTTACAACCCTAATGGCAAACATGAATTTCTGTCTTCTATAAATTAAATCCAAGTATTAATATAGGTAGGAAGATCAAGGTTATTTACCATTTGGTTTGGTGGAAAAAAAAGGCACAAAATTAAAATATCCAGACGTAAGTATCTTTTCTTGCAGGATATCTTCCAAAATGTTGTTGCTGCAGTCGTCCCCATTACAGTTGCGACAGGTCGCTCTGTTTTTAGCTGTGGGGGAAAAAAAACTTTTTTATCAGTGTTCACTTTTGCCAAATGATCTCTCTAATCATATCAATCTCTTTCTCTATATTTGCTTCTTTTGTTTCTGTACCACAGCCAAACACACACCCTGACATTAGAGGATCTCTCTACATTACTTTATTTTATATTTTATAATGTTAAATTGTATACCCCATTCTCACTATTTTTTGTTTAGATCATTTTGTTGTGTGGTCTTCCTTCTCTTTCTAATCTTAATTAGCATTGTTGAAGAGTGGTTTTCATTGCCAAGGACTAATTCCATGTAGCGTAATGGTTGTGCAAATGATAAATTAACAACTCAATCCTTAAGAATAACTTTACCTGCTATGTTACCAATGTTGGCTGATGATCTGATCAGATTGGAGTTTGGGAGTTTGTTTCCCATTTCCACCCAGTTACTATGGCTGTAGAAATCCTATTAAGTAAAAAGGAAGGCAGGTTAATTATTAACATACATGTAATAGCAGCATAACTCATACATCTCCTAATACCAAGAGCACTTACCAGAACAAAGCTGTTCTCTTCACTAGGCTGTTAAATAATTAAATGAACTGCAGTGCGTACAAATTTGAAATCAACCTGTCAATAGTATTACATTGTTGCGCTGCTTGCTGAACATGAGTATACGTTTTGAAGTATAACATTTGTAAGAAACTGTAATGGAAACAAAACAATAAAAAGTACCTGTAAAGGGTGTAGGATATTTCCCAGTTCTTTTCTCGCTGCCTCAAAGTTTTCTCGCTTGTTACTGGCCTTCACAACTGATAATCCTTCTGTGATGATTTTTCTCCCCTCTAAAAATGTTTCATTGTCAAAGTGGTAGTGAGGCAAGTCGTAATTAGACATGTCTACTCCACGATTCTTTTCTTGGATTAATTTGATGGCTTTGCAAAAGCTTTTGGAGGATTTTGATGCTGAACATGCAGCAGCAACAGCATTAGGAGTCAAAGGCTGTGGACACACACACACACACAAACACTTCATAGTATTAATACTAAACAATTTTCAATAATAACACAGGCACTGAGCGTTTGAATTAAAAACTCCAATATAATTTGGATAAATTAAATTCTCACAGGAAAAGTGAAGTCTTTGCCCTCAGCCAGGGCCAAAGCACGGCACGCCTGCGCAGTGACATTTAAGAGTGCTCTCTCAGTGATATCCTCATGAATCAGAGAGTCTCCTCTGAATAAGTTAAATAGTTTAATACCAAACCCGAGGGCTCCAGTCTGCAGAAGTAGGAGACACAACGCTGCCAACCAAGACATGACTGCAACCTGTTAAAGAGATTAAAAAGCAAATTTTACTGCTTATCATTGATGGCTTATGGGAACACACCAATTGTCAACAGCCAGTCCAGAGATTTAACTACAGATCTAACAATGAAATGTGTTAGGGTTCTTCATTCATCCCTGAACTTTGATCTAGAACCAGTTAGGTCTCTTATTTATCCTAATTTAAAAACATTTTTTTTGTAAAAATACATAAAAAATGTGTCATGTGTAATATAAACTTTTCCAACCAACCTGGTATTAAACATTTTGAAAAGAACCATTTTTGAAAATGTACCAAGCCTTTGCATTAAACTGGATGAAAAACTAATAATGATCAGATATTACTATACAGTACCTTAGGTCTTGACGTTGTCTGGTAGACTATCTGTTGTGACAACTTAATTCATAATGCTCATGTCATTAATATACTGGGTGTGTTTGACCTCTTGCGTTTCTGCTTTGCCTGTTTCAATGCTTTCATTTTCACTTCCAATGATTGTGTGAGAAACCTGCTTTTCCAGTTAATGTAATGGCATGTGCTACAGTACAATTAAAGGAGTGACAAAGAACAATACTCACATTCCCGGCTGCTCATATTTCTCTAACGCTGAAAACACTTTAGAAATTTTGAATTTTAAATCCTCTTATTCAACTGCAAATAAAAGTAGTTTGTAGCTTCTCTCCTTGTGTTCTGATAACGTATAAGTTGCTGTAGTTTCGTAATTCCAGGCCAACTGTATCTCTGCAGCACTGCAGAGTAAGTTTAGTGACATTCATCATTTTAAATGCATGTTTTCAAAGCAATCTGATGCAACTAACAAACAATTCAATAAAGAAAAACTCGTCAGTATATCAATCACAAGTGCATTGGTCCTGACTACTCCTCGTGGTAAAGGAGCTTTTGAAAATTCAATTCAATTTATCAAATCATAACAAGAGTTATCTCAAGAAACTTTACAGATAAAGTAGGTCAAGACCACGCTCTATAATTTACAAAGACCCAACAATTCCTCCAAGAGCAAGTATTTAGTGCAACAGTGGTGAGGGAAAAACTTCCTTTTAGGCAGAGACCTTGGACAGACCCAGGCTCTTGGTGGACCGGAGTCTGCCGGTCCAGGTTGGAGCTGCGATGAACAGTGGCATTTATAGTAACAATAATGTTAATGTAACTATAACTATAAATAGTAGTTGTAGTAGGTCAGGGCGTAGCAGGGAACGGCAGGGCATGGCACAACAGTTACAACACAATCCCAACACTTTATGCCCAACATTTACATACTGCTTTAGCAAAGTGGTATAATAGCTGCTTGTAAAAAAACAAATAGTCCCAGGGGGAGAGAACAGATTAAGAGTGATTCACAGATCCCATTAATCAGCCATAAAGGTGCTGCAGCATCTCGCCCGCAATAGGAAAACCAGGGAAACCATGTAGAGCCAGACCCGGGAAGGAAGCTTGCCAGCAAGGGTCTGGTGGCCGGGTCTTGACCCATGGGAGTCTGTTGGGCACAGCCTGAAAGAAGGACATGAAGCTACTGCCCTGTGGGCCCATCACTACCAAGGATAGACATTGAGGGCTTTGCCAGCTGTACAACAGGCAAAGGTGCGCCCTAGTAAGCTGACCCCCAGCATCGCAAACTGGAACCTCACTGGACATGAAACATCAGCTCTCTGGTGGGTGAGGAAGTAGAGGTAGTGCGGGAGACAGAACTGTAACAACTAGAAATAGTTGGGCCCACCTCTATACATCGCAGTGGGTCTGCAACCAATATCCTGGAGAGGGGCTCGACTATGATTATTATTATTATTATTTTAAATGCAAGTTTTCAAAGCAATTTGATCCATTAAAATAAAGTTCAATAAAGGAAAAAAACTCGGCATCAAGCTAACGAAGGGGGTTGGTTTAAAGAAGGGGTAGAGGGTAGACTGTGACTGTGTTTGTACTATTTCAGTCATTCTATTATTCTTTTTATCAGTTAATGATCTGACAGCAGATGATGGTATGTGCTACAGTAAAATGAAAGAAATGAAAAGACAATACTCCAATTGTTGGGACACATAGGCACTTGTTTACTTAAATAAATACAGCAGGCAGAAAACATGCAGGTGCAAACTGGATAAAAGGTCACAAGGAGTAATTTTACTTTCACTATTTATGTTGACACGTTGGTTGAGAAATCAGTTAATATACCTCACAGCAGATGATGGTATGTGCAAAAGTACAATTTAACAGTACAGGACTGATAAAGGACAATACTTTCATTCCCTGTTGCTCGTGTAGGGAAAAACTTTTAGAGATTTGGATTTTTAAACGTTCTTATTCAGAGGCAAACCAAAGTATCTTGAGCTTCTTAAATCAACTATAATTAATCTGCTGAAAAGGGAAAGATTCTTAGACTTAGAATTCTCTTTATTAATCCTTTTGGGATGACTCCCGCGAGAAAATTGAAAGTTCCAGCAACATATTTAGCAAGAAAAAAGAAATAAAAAATAGATAAAAAAGACAGTATACAGACAACCAAATAACAATAACAAAAATAAGAACATTTGTCAAATAAAACAAAGAAAAGACCATAAATTATTATAAATTTAAGTGTCAGTGTTTTAGTCCAGTGTTAAAGTCATAAAGTGACCAGGTGTGAATTTAAGTCCAGGTGTGTGTGTGTATGTATGTATGTCTGTATGTGTGTATGTATGTATGTATGTATGTGTTTACATGTATGTATGTATGTATTGTCCTCTCTGCCCTATTTCCTCCTCCCCCCTAGTGAGGAGTTGTATAGTCGGATGGCATGAGGGACAAAGGAGTCCTTGAGTCTATTGGTCCGGCACTTGGGAAGGAGCAACCTTCCACTGAACCGGCTCCTCTGGGTGCTGATGACGGTGTGCAGGGGGTGGCTCGCATTTCTAATAATGTCCAGCAGTTCTCAGTGCTTGATGCAAATCTTAGTTTAAAGCATCCATCTACTGTGTGAGCATGTGTCATCACAACAATGGTTATGTATTTTAACTCCGGATTCTATGAGTGTGGACTAGCCCTATAAGAGATGTCACTATTGGGTTAACCCGGTTGCGCGTGCGCAGTTGTGAGGATTTCTTTTGCACCCTTCTGCCCTGAACAGGCCTATATTACATTCATAGTTACTGTATATAACAGTTGCACGACCACAGAACGCCAAGGACTAATTGCGCTCCAAACATCAGCCTTTTTCTTTAGCCAATGTTGGTGAAGCAGTTGGCCTGAATCTTAGAGGGCTACACCTATACTCAGAGAATCTGGAGTTACAACACGTAACTATAGTTCTATTTTGTATAGGCTTTGCTCTCTAAGAGCTGTTGCTCTGTTGCTTTTTCCTATTCGCGTTGAACCACTTTTATGTATCAAAAACATATTACTTGGATCGAAACTTGTCATCACCTAATACTGATTATAAGGCCCATGTCTGATCATAACAGCCATCCAAGTGAAAGTGGGATGGGGATAGCAGCAAAAACACATCAACAGCACCTTATTTGCTGTTTATTGGACCAAGTGAGTCATGGAGGACTCGGACACATCACGCAGGAGGCCTCTGCGCAGATGTCAGCTATCGCCTTACCCCTAAAAAGGGCCATGGACGCTAAAAGCGCTCTCATAGAGTGTGCCCGTATGCCCAGTGCGGGTTTCTCTCCCTCCGTGCTATAGACTTGGTCTAGTCCTTGCACAGCCAACGGGACAACGGCTGCTTTGAAAGAGATGCACCTTGAGAGTGCTCTCGGTAGTGAACGTAACAGCTAATGTGTTCGTATGATGTTTGCTGTGCGTAAAACATATTAATAAAAAATGCTTAACCAGGGGGTGCGCAAAAACAAAACTGTCTCCATAGCCCTTGTGGCAGGATAAAATGGCCGCTGCGTAGGCTTTGACTGTAGACGGAGCCAAGTCATTATCCACCAATATTTGGAGATAAGTTAAAACGAGGGGCAGAGGGCACAATGTGGGTTCTGCACTTTACTCACTACACCAGCGCTGTAAAGTTGACCACCGCCCTGCGCAACATGCTGTAGTAGAGGGGGCTCTTGCGCCCTAGATAGTGCACACCGTGGCAGGGGGCAAGCCTACTCTCTTCAAGCACTCTCGCTCAGCGGCCAGGCCCCTAGCCACTGACATATTACTGAAGGGTGGGATATCGCACCGTTCAACTGTGACAGTGCCCTTTCTCTCTACTGAACCTGCTCGTCAGCATAGGGGAGCGCACGCCCCCCTAACAGTTTTGGGAAGATGCTGCTGTGATGTTGTCTGTCTGCAGGTGGGTCCTGCAGCTTGGGTGAATGGCCACCAGCAGGATTTAGCCAGTCTGTGGTCAGTACACGGCGGACACCACTGTTCTTTGAAGTCTCTAAACTGCTTGTAGCTGAAGAAAAGTAGGGTCACGCTATTGTGATATACAGTATCTGTGGGCGTACTTAGAGTTACGTTTGGTTTAATTATCTTCTTGCCATATAAAGCCCTATTAAATTTGTTATTAGTGGCTTGTGCAGGGCACAAGGGCTTGAAAGAAATCTTCACAACTGCGCATGTGCGAAAGAATTAACCCGATAGCGACAACTCTTGGAGATCAAAGCGTATATGAAATAGAGCTTTTCCAGAATGCTGCTGCCACTAGATGATGTAGTTGCATGTTAATCAACTTGTTATTATAAAAGCTAGCAGCCTCATACTATTAAATGCAGTTTACTTATCATTGTTAGTTGTTTATCATCCTCACATCACAGGCCTATTTATTTTGTCATCACAATTTTTTAAAGAAGAGAATATTCTCCGATCTCCATTTAAAAAGGAGCGAGAGAGCTATTCCCAAATCACAGAAAAATGATTTATAAACCAAAACATAAAATCACAAGTTTATATTTTGATGAAGGAATAATTATTTTGTGATTGCAGGATTGATTATGTGACCTGATTAATTTCAGCTATTGACCAAATATTGTGCGGCGTTATTGCTCTACAGAAAGATCTATCTGCTAAAGGTTACGCTATTAAAGCTATCAAAATGTGTGACTCTCTCTGTATTTAACTTCTTTAACCGGTTTGACTTCTTTAACTTTGACTTATCATGAAGGTAAAGGTTGTGTGAGAAACTTGTTTTTGCAGTTTAAGTACTTAACAGCAGCAGCTAATGGGATAAGAATCATGTGCTTCAGCAAAACAAAAGGACTCAGTGTCACTCATTGTGTCAAATGCGGGTTTTTAAAGTAATCTGATGCAACTCTCAAACAGTTCAATACAGAAAGCTCGTAAGTGCATCGGCCCTAAAAGCTGCTCGGGGTAAAGTAAGTTTTGTAAATCACGACAAAATAAACAATTTTCCAACCAATTCAAAAAGGGGGAAAATAATGCAACATTAATTTAAGACCTCTTTATATTTAGAGATAGAAGAAAGATGTCAAAGGAAAATGTCTGCTATATCAGCAATCCAAACATTATTCTAAAGAAGAACAGGAAGAAGTAAAGAACAAGGTCCAAGACTACAATCATTTAAACATGAATGGGTCAGATTTATGTGGCATGTGTTTACATAGTTTCTGACTGAGTTTGTGCTTGCAGTAAATGATTTATGGAGGGAGGAGAAAGGGTCGGGGAGGACGAGCAACAGCAGGAGTTGGAGACCACACTCTCCGCTCCTGTTCTATATTTTGTGTTTCTTTGCTTGCCAATTGTTAAAGACTCCTTTTCAGTATTCTTAACAAACTGGAAAAAGCAGACGACTATAAAAAAAAAAACATTGGTCAACTTATGAGGCAAGACTTTCACACTGGTACATGAAGCAACGAGGCAGGAGTTTGTTAAATATGTGGGTCAAATGTTTCTGAGGAAATCACAACAACACTTCCTAGAGAAAACTTTGGATTTTTTTGTTAAACTACAATCTGCTGTATTTACCAATGGCATCATCTGCATGGAATTATTTGTTCTGTTTGCTCCCATCACTGGTAATGCTGCTGTCTCTGTGCGTACCCAGGGTACGTTGTTGGACAAGGTTGGTTGTCAAGGCTGCAAGCTGGAGACTATGGGTCTTAATTTGCCTAACTGTGAAGCTGCCACTAGACAGGAATATTAGAACTTGGACCAAGGAGACCGAATCAACAGAAATAGATATTTTGTCCAGGTCAGGAAAGACTTCAGATGGTCCCAGGCTCATCTGCAAACCTACTGCACTGGCCAAATATCTGCGTCAGCACTGTGGCTCTCTGGACAGACCAAGACTTGCCTCCTGGCCCAGTGGAGACCCCCATCTCCAGACTCTGTCCAGCCTGCTGTTTGGACAACATAAAGACACGTTACAGTTCACTAGAGACAATCTATTACTAAGAGACGGGGGTATTTTGGCTCTGGATTGGGCTGTTGGAACAAGACTGAGTGAGGTGGTCGGGAGGAAGGAGCATCAGTCGGGGGGAAAGGCGTTAGGCTGCTTCACCACAACGCCTCCTGTCCTCCTCCTCATCCCAGAGTTCTGGGGAGGGATGACACCCCACCTAAAGGTGCTGTGCCATCAGGCTGTGCGTCAGGGATTTTATGTGGTGGTGTTTCATGCTCGAGGCACAGCGGGGTGCCCACTTACCTCAGCGCGACTGACTGAGTTTGGAGACCAAGCTGATCTCGAGCAGGTACATTTGATTTTATATTTGTCCTGGTACAATAATAAGATGAATTGCCTATTGTTTTATATCATTGTAAACTGAATACGTTTGGGTATTGGACTGTTTGGATACAATAAGCAACTTAAAGACACCACTTTTCTCTCTTGTGATTGACATCCTTTGCTTTGTTTCATGTTTGAGCAAATAATGAAAAAAAAATCAATGGATTAATAGATAACTACTATTTTTTGCAGCTTCTTTTTCTATTTGTTTTTAAATCCAATTGACCAGTGGATATCAAAGTGACCCAGGGGTCCTTCAGTGGGTTCCAGTGGAATAATTTATTTTCATTATAATTCCATCCATTGGTTCCCCAATGACATAATGTATGACTATTTTGGTCAAAACATCTGAAACCAAAATTCCTATAAGGGGGGGACCTTCGGAAAAAATCGTATCCAAGTGGGGTCCGTGGTCCAACTTTTGTCAGTTTAGGGGCCCTTGTTGGGAAAGGTTTGAGAATTACTTAAATAGAAAATGCAAAAAAATACAGTTTTATGCAAATCAAATTATCTGCTGCCATGCCAGAAGCTCTGTCAGGCACTACTTAGGCTAATTACTAAGTGTTGCTGAGCTAAATGCTAAGGTTAGCATGCTAAAATGCAAATTCATAATCTAATATTGGTCTGTTAGCATGCTAACAATGCCAATTATCTCTAAATATAAGCACAGCTGTGGCTGATGCGAAAGTAGTTAGTTTGGCAGGTGTTCGGTTGGAAACCAGTGTTAGAAAAACTAAAAGGTTTGACATGATGATGGTGCTATATGAAATGTTAAGGGATTACTAAAGTCGTTAGGTTTCATCTTGTGGTGACCATGTTTGTTGGTAAAAAACTTAAAAAGGTTGTTGTTGATACTTCAGTCTGGACCAAAATGGTGGACTGACCAACGGACCATCCATCCATACTGTTAGCATGACTAAAATCAACATTTTGTTCATTCAAGGACTTTGTTTTTCCTAACAATAAGAGCGATCTTTGATGTCTATCCTTTTCAGGCAGTGGCTTATGTCCACAGCCGGCATCCGTCCTCCGTAATGGTTGCGGTGAGTGAGGGTTCAGGCTCAGGGATTCTTCTTTCCTACTTGGGGGAGTGTGGATCAAGTTCACACCTGACAGCGGCTGCAGCCATCTCACCTGTACTCCAGGGACAACTGTGGTTTGAAACAGCCATGCCCCCTATCTATCGCTGGGGGGTGTTGTTTCAACGAAAACTGCTGCTCAGTAGGTAAGAGCAATTAAAGCAATATGAACATGTATTAATAGTAGTAATAACATGATTGTAACATGAGCAGGATTTTTCAAACTTGTGCTTGTTCTGTACATGGCGAATAAGATATGCAAGTTCCTTCAGAGGAGTCCTGGATTTGGATCGGGCCCTCAGCTGTTCCTCACTCAGAGACTTTGAGGAAACTCTCTCCTGCTCTTCAACTCAACTTCTGCAGAGCCCCCCCAGTCCTCCAGCAAGCACTCGAAATTCTGGACTGAACTCAGGATCCATTTCCCCGCGGGGCCTGGCACCCTCAGTGGCCTGGGCACTGGGCGAGAGGGCTTACCCAGCCAAGGACTGGGACACCTACTGGGAGAGGAACGAACCACTGAGAGATGCAGATGAGGTGGCGGTCCCTGTTCTCTGTATCCGCAGCTGTGATGATCCTCTCCTTCCACCCGCATCTACTTTGCCCCTTCCCCTTTTCCAGACAAATCCTTATTTCCTTTTGGTGCTAACAGACAAGGGAGGGCATTGTGGGTTTACTATGGAGGGCCGAAAAGAAATGGAGGGAGGGAGGACCGGAAATGAAGAGGTTGAAGATAGTAACTGGAGTCACATTGCAGTTCTGGAGTACTTTAGAGTTGTGGCTGATTTCCTGAAAGGGGAGGAGAGGGATGGGATGAGATTGGATGGTCCACTAGGAGAAAATAGTCAGGCCGGGCAGAGGAGCAGGACCAGCAACAACCCTCGCAGGAGGAGAGCCAACCTAGTGAGGAGGCAAAGACTGCATACACCAGAAGAGAGCAGTGTGGAGGCAAAGGAAGGGAACTTCACCTGGAAGAGGTCTTACACACGCTGAGGAGGAAGAGATGGTTAAAGATGAGATCTGCGGAGACTTTGGACAACAAGGTTTCTCCTTGTTATTGTCAAGTGATCTAGATGGACGCTAAAGATAATGAAAGAACAGTCCTACAGTATAATATAGGAAATGGAAAATAAAATCAGCTCAATAAACACAGTGGACAACTGATGAAAACAAAAACAGCTTTTTTACTGAGCCAAATTAGTTAAAATCATCAAGAGGATGCATGACCTTTGGTAAAGATGGACAATAACATGGTCTCAGAACTTGGCTTCACTCGTTTGAAATTCCAACAATATAAAAATATTGTTGGGGAAAAACAAAAACGTATTCCCTTGCTAAAGCAACAAGTTTTCAGGAAAATTAAAGAAGCAGTTTAAAGTCAAATACATGTCAAAGATTGGCACCATCAATTTAAAATGTATTGTAATACCCTAGTCATTTATGAAAAATAGTATAAAATTATTCAAGTATTTAGGTTGAAGGTTTTTTAAGCATGTTGTCATGCTCCTACACAACAAACACCATGGGACAAAGAAATATTAAAATTACTTTATTACAGATGATTCTTTATCCAGTAGCCCTCTTCCAACAAAAAATAGTAATTACAAACAAAATATTACATTTATCCACCTACACTTTGTTTCTCAATGTCTTTTATACATTTTAAATCACTTTGTCATCTGTGAGGAATAGCTTTTCTCTTCTGCTATGCGACATTCAGCTTTTGCACAATCTATACAATTTAATACAGTTTAATACAGGTCCCTGGGCTAAGGAGAATAAAACAGCAAAATCCACCAAATGACAAGAGAGATAAAGGGAATACTGATAAACAGACTGTACAGAGATGTAACCCTCACCTATTTCAGCCAATGGCAGCAGTCCCTCAGCAACACTATGGGGATCACAGTAGACTCTTTACACTGGTCAATCACTTGTGCAATCAGTGCAACTGATCCAGTTCAGAGTGACCAAGGTCTAAAGCTGGACTCTGCCCGACTACCTCGCAAAACACATGGGAGTTCTAGTAAACACAAGAAAAGGTCTAAATATCGTTTGGCCAAAATCTGCTGACATTTTCTAGTAAAGTAAAATTAACTTTTCTGGCATAAAAGGAAATAAAACCTTAGAGAACTGGAAAAAAGGGTTGATGAAAGAGTTTGGTACAATGGCATACTGGCGGAAGAGAACAGTTTGACCACCACATTCTGTTGTTTTTCTGTTTTACGAACTTAGCCAAGAGATACAACATCATTATAAATTCTGAGTGCAGGGTGCTAAGATAAAAAGGCAAAAACTTAAGTGCAGTGTGAAAATGCTTTGTGTATAACCTCTTATAACAGAAGAGGATGGATGTTTCATAGATGAAGTAAAAATTATATTAATGGACCCCACAACACCTAAGAGTAACCCTTTTGTAGATATCAAACAAAAGATGTATTTTCACCGTCTTGTGCAAGAATTGTGGTTGTATAGTAAACCAAATATTGTAGAATTCAGCTATTTGAAGACAATTCTTTACTGTTCTGTGTTATTATAACATTCACTTTAGGGCTGAGTCTTCTAAAAACCCATGAAAAACCTAAATAGACAAACTGAGTCTTCTATATTGGGTATTATATCAATAAAATATAGCCATTGCTAATGCAAAGCTACACCTAACTACAATTCAAATTATGTGCAAAATCACCCTTACTCAGCATTAAACAAAATGTTGCCATTTACTCGATGCAATATGACCTAGAGTTGCATTATCATTCACAACAGAATATCTGTATCAATTTCAGAACTCGCAGCTGCAAGACAGGGAAAACCCAGCAGCTGTAAATTGAACGTTCATTCGAATACTGCTGGTCTAAAACCACATCTCTGTGTCCAAATCACTAGTTAATTTGTCTTTGATTTGACAATTAGATTTCCATATTCTCAAATTCAAATTCAAATTCAAAATATAAAGTACAATATTAACAGGTTTCCTGTACATTCCACCTCTAAAAATTATAATGCATAATCTCTGCATTTCTCAATAATACTTCCACCTTTATCTTATTTTTTTCTATAACCCTTTTTATAGATTTATATAACAATACATACTTATACCTACTTTATTTTACGTAAAGAGCTCTTCCCAATTAGATCAAGGAGGGGGTGAAGACCACAGCAGGCTGAGGAGGGGAGGAAACGAAGGTGAAGGGAATCAGGGAGGTCGCCGGTCAGAACATGACAGTGGGTTCACCGGGGATGAGACAGAGTGGGATGTCAGACCGGGGAAGGTCACAGGAGCATGGCAGCAGAGATCACAGCATCACCGCCCACCCACCCAACGAGACATTCAGAGGTCACCAACCAGCAGAGGGCTAGTAAAGCTTCTCATTTACGCTCCCTGTCCATTCACTGTCATTCTAGTCCCATAAAATGATTATTTTTTTTTTAATTAAACACACAGGGACATTTTTAGGCAACTAGACAACTGAGATGGATTTGTTGCGCCGACACAAATGTTGCCGAGTGTGTTGCTCATTTGTAGCCAACTCAACAAACAACTGCTGAGTATGTCATTTTTCTTCTGTTTTTAACAACTTTTATGTCCCAATCTCATTTTCACAAAATGTACCCATGTATATGCATTCATCAACCAAGTGGGCAAAGGGACATATTGTTTCACTGGGGAATAACAATTCTTTAACTATTGTATGCATGTGTGTGTGTGTGTGTGTGTGTGTGTGTGTGTGTGTGTGTGTGTGTGTGTGTGTGTGTGTGTGTGTGTGTGTGTGTGTGTGTGTGTGTGTGTGTGTGTGTGTGTGTGTGTGTGTGTGTGTGTGTGTGTGTGAATCTAATCATTGTTTAGTGTGGGTAAAGGCCTGTGCCAAAGTGCAAGTCATTGTTAATGACGACCCCCTGTGGTGAAGCTCTGCTCAAATGTTCTTGAGGTAGACCAACAGGCATGGTTCAATTTGTCAGAGAAAGTTTTTTTTTTTAACTGCGTCGTGCATTGCCATGATGGATCAACACAGGGCCAGATTACACTAGAAAATTACTGCAAACAATTTAGGAGTGAACATTAGTTTTGATCCTATTCAAGTAGAGGTTAGATGCGGCTGTGGTCTAATAAGGCTACAGTATCCCTCAGACTGGCTGTCCACTGGGCAGCCGTAATTAAAGAGTGGGCAGAGGTCTGTGGAAACCCAAGAGCCGAGCCGATGAGGATGCACAAGAAATGACCCCTTTCTCTCCTTCAATCCAGCAACACCTGCAACAACTTGGCCACATAGTATTACCTGAATTTTCACTGACATCTCTGGCACAATCTCATTAAATACATAAGAGTATGTTGGCATGGATCCAACTGTGCACCCATAACTTTGGTTTCTTGTAGCCCTGCTCACAGTACACAAAACTCCTCATATCAGTAACACATTGCATAAGGTGATTTCACTGGTTAGATTTCCTCACTGCTGGAGAATGACCCTCACAGTTAAATTACTTCAGCCGTCCCAGTGCTACTACTATAAAATCAGATACCGACTGGTACTCACAACAACCTTTGTACTTTTTTCATGATCCTTCTACACCCAATGTGTTCTGAAACTGTCTGTTTTTTAATCTTAAGTTAGACATCAACATTACCACCTGCCTTCTTATTCATCTGTAACTGCACATAAACAACAATCTCATTACACTTTCTATCAGTAAGATGTCTGTGCTTAAATCTTGACAACACAATTTTTAACACAAACACATTTTTAAAATGTAATTCTACAAATTGCACACTGGATGCAAATGTTCCCACAATGCACCGTATTGTGAAAGCATCCAATTTACACTACGTGTCTTAAACTGCATACTGCAAAACAAGTTCTTAACAAAAAACTCCATGGTAGATAATATGATTATACTACTTTTGGCAACATGGCAAAACACACAAAATAGCACTGAAGGCTATAGTAAAAATGACACTATTGCACTGTGGCTTTCTGTATATGGCCCTCAGCCATCTTGGATGAGTCTCAAGACTTCTGGGTTTCCACAGACTGCTGCTAGCAGTACACTGGTGTAAGAGACGAGTGGTAATGGAGAGAAACTAGGCAAAGGTAAGCCCGGTCTTAGCACTGTGCAGCGTGTGTTAGATGGACTGTGGCAAAAAAAAGTGTATGTTTAGCATGTGTGGTGCATGCATGGTGTGTGTCTGTGTAGCGTCACCTTGGCGCACAAGAATTTGACTTTAAAACAATTATCGTGTTGCTTGTGTGTGTTTGGGTTCTAAGTGTATGACAGGTGGGATCCGTTGGAGATCTGAGAGGTGATGCTGGCGCTCCTGCTCATGCCCTGTTCATTTCTCCCCCCCGATGGCGTCCTCCTCATAGCCTGAGGGCTGTTCCTCACCCCTCCTGCGCCTCCCGCGCTACCCCTCTGATTCCCTCCTCCAGGGTGGTGGAGGCTCCAGGGTGGCGGGCCCCCAGCCAGCATGGGGTGACCCCAGGGCTGCTGTGAGCTGGAGCCCCCCTGGTGGTGATGACTATGGTGGGCGCCTCCTCCACCAAGCCAGTGGCCTCCACCCTGAGCCCCCTGGCCACCTCCACCTCCTCCCCCCCAGCCTCCCTGGGAATCGGGAGCCAGGTTAGTGAGCACCATGTTGCTGAAGCCCAGCCGCATCGACTCCGAGTCAAAAGCCTCGATCTCTCGGGCCTGGCGTTCCAGCAGTGAGCGGATTCGCTCCAGGCGCTCGTTCTGCAGCGCAAGCATTTCCTCCTCAATCTGCGGAGAAAAACCCAGTAAACACATGAGTTCAAAATACAGTGATGCACAAATCAAAGTCTGCCATTTGTCTGCTTCAAAAAGAAGAATCGATTCAAAATGTCTTGGTTGAACCAACAGAAATTAATCACTCAACTACAGTCTTAATATTATTGGGAAATAGAAGAATAAACCCCAGAATAAAAATCTACAATGAAATATGATGTGCAACAACTCTTAAAACACAAAAAAAAAAAAAACATACAACCCACAAAAAATTCTGGGGGGAAATTCTGTAGTAAGGACTGAATGGCATGCATGAGACACACTATGTGAATGTCAACAAAAGGGTAGTCCCGTTACCAATATTCAAAACACAGCTTTAGTGTCAACTGACACAAATGTACTGACGCCTATCCTGACACTAGACATCACTAGACAAAGTGCAGGGCATTTCTTACTTTCTGCTCCAGCAGAGCCCTCCGCAGAGAGACCCTCTGCTCCAGCTCCCTCCTCTCCTTGTCGTGCTGAGCGTCCGTTTGCATCTTGATCTTGCTCTGGTAGGCGTTGAGCAGCTCCAGCTCCTGCTGCAGCTGCATCCTTAAAACCTGACATTCCCCCTCTTGAGCTTCATCTAACCGCAGCTGAGGGCAGACAAGTGAAAGAAAAAGAAAGTCAAAAAGAGAGAAAGATCCAGATGTTAGATGTTTGTAAGCACCATGGTGTTTTTTTTTGGCCCAATGTCAGTGACATACAGTTTATTTTCCTCCTAAAAGCTCTTACAGGAAGCCATAAATACTAATATAATAACTTTGCTAATTAAAAATTTTTTTAGCTTATGTTGTTATAAGAGGGTTGTGTAGATAAACATATCTAAGTTCCTTAATGAGAGGTATTGCCAATGTACATTTTGGCTTCTTGTATTGCTGAGATATTTTTTTAAATTCTGACTGGCACTAATTAATGGTTGAGTTTAAATCTGCATCACTAAAGGAGTTTATTTTTGTATTTGTGTTACCTAAATTCTATAGGCCTTCTCTTTAGGTACTCACAGCTTGTGTAGAGAGCATTTCATTAATGGAGTGGTCGTACTGCTCAGCCAGGATGGCCAGCTTCCTGGTCTGCTCCTCCTTCAGCCTCTTGAGCACGGCCTTGTGATCAGCCTTAGGCGTGGTCTCCAGCAGATGGTTCCGGAGGGCCTTGTACTGCCTGGTCTGGGTTTTACAAGTGTCCTGGAACTGCTTTTTAATTTGAAGCTCCTTAGACTGAAGGGGAAAGAAAGAACATTAAAGAAGAAGTTGAGTTAGGGAGCTTGACTGCTGCACGTTTTGGGTAAGTGAGTCTGTATAGTGGGGTACGTTTCAGAACTGCATCCAAGAAAAATACTTATAGAAGAAAACCCTCCTATGAGTCTACGAACCTTAAGGCTCTTGGGCTGCTGCCGGACCTCCATGACATGCTTGCGCCTCAGCTCCCTCTCCCTTCTCT
The DNA here is from genome assembly GCF_013103735.1 of Etheostoma cragini. NCBI lineage: Eukaryota > Metazoa > Chordata > Actinopteri > Perciformes > Percidae > Etheostoma > Etheostoma cragini. The sequence continues at coordinate 15,536,581 of NC_048419.1, read as the reverse complement.
TATTGTATTCCAGCTGGTTGGTGAGCTCTGTCTGGTGCTGGGTCCGGATCAGCTCTGCCCGCGCCCTCTGAATCGTCCCCAGATGCCTGAACTCCAGCTCTTGCATCGACTCGTGATGTCTGAGCAGCATGGCGTGCTCCAGGTCCTTCTGTGTCTGCCGTTTGTTCAGCTCCTGAAAGATGATGAGACAATGCTGGGTGACAGAGGTCAAACAACCAAAATCAATCAAAAACATGAAAAGGCGGTGGAGGTGGCTGTCTCTCTCTCTCTCTCTCTCAGTGTAACTAAGTACCTCTCTAGCAAGATCCTGCTCCACATTGTGTCTGGCGATGAGGATCCTACGTTTGAACCGCCGGCACTCTAGCTCCAGGTACTGCCTCTGTCTCCTCAGCAGGTTGGCCTCCTCCTCCGCCTGGGAATCATGTTCTGTTAATATCATCGATTCTACAGACTGTGTGAATTCACTGCTCGGCCTGTGTAAAAGCATCATTTGGTCTTGGGCTTGCCAAGTGTACATATTGTCAGAGAGTTCCGGACCTGGAAGTGCTGGATGTTCTCTTTCTGCTTGGACAGCCACTCCTGCTTCTCTTTCTTAGGAGTCGACTGGTTCTCGCTCAGTTCCTGCCACACAGGTGTTAATTCAGTTTTCTTTCAGTATGTCAGGGCATTGGCATTCCTGGGATTTATGGATATTACAGTTTGTCAGCATGGGGTGAGCACTCAAAGTTTCTTCTTGCATTTTGCCGTTATTCAATTAATAGCGACAGAACAATCATAACACACAGATTTTTCAAGCTCTGCCTTCTTCAGTGCATGCAGATTTATATTTTTCCTTGTTTTATTATTTTAGTTATTATAATATGACAAGAGCTGAAACAATTTGTCAAATAATTAGTCAATCAACAAAAAAATGTATTAGCAACTAATTTGATAACTAATTCAATGTTTAAACCATTTTTCATGCAAAAATGCAAGAAGTATCTGGTTCCAGCCACTCAATTGTGAGGAACTGCTGCTTTTCTTTAGTCTTGTGTGATAACAAACTAAATATCTTTGGGTTTTGGACTGGTTGTCAGAAAGAAAAAAAAACATCTGAAAACATAACCCTGGGCTTTAAAAAAACGGTGATGGGTATCTTCCCAATTTTCTATGAATTTTGTAGACCAAGAAACTAAAATCATCAATTAAACCAAAAAATAACCAGCAGCCCTAATAGTGACGCCCGACTCGTCCCGCCCTTTGTCATCGGCCCAGCACATTCACATCATATTGAAATAAACAATATTAACCCCAAAACATACGATCAAAAGAAAAGAAAAGAATAATTAAATAGATACATGTATGCTATATGTATGTATAGTACATATAGGTTGTGGTGGAGATGTGGACAGTTGAAGTGTGTTACCTCTTTGAGCTGCTCCTTGCGCAGTTTATACTCCCGCTTCTGTGACTCCAGGAAGCTGCTGAGCTCCTTCTTTTGCTGCACCTGGATGTGCTGCTGGAACTTCTTCTCGTCGTTGGTAAACGTCTTTAGCTATGCCGAACACAAATATTGATTAGGAGACAAAAAAAGCTTGCTATGTATAAATAGTTGAATTGCACAGTATCAGTAGGCCAATGGAGCTTTCCTTTTTCTACATACGTCTTTGTCCAGGGCCGTCTGGTGTTTTTTGAGCAGCTTCTCCATTTCCTGGGTGAAGTTGTTCCTCTGGCTCTCCAGCTCTTTGTCCAGCCTCAGCCTGTGCTCATCCATCTCCCCTTTCAGCTTGTTCTCCAGGCCCATCAGGTGCTTCTGATGTTGCCTCCTCATGCGTTTGTATCCAGACATCTGCTCCCGCAGCTCCGAGTCCTGCTCGTGTTCCTGCATCTCACGGGTCACCTGCAAGATGTGGACACAGGAGAGAATCAGCACAGTCCCTTTAGATTTACATTATTTGAAAAATGTGATGAAATATAGAAATTTGGCTTGGTGTTTGTACAGAGGGATAAAGACATGTTACTCAAATGTTTTGGTATAACAACAATGTTGAAAGACTTAGTAGATGTATGTAATGTAGAACATTTTCACAGATGTTTTGCCAAACGTTAAGCACTGAACATCTTTCCCTTTCTGGTATACATCCACTAATAAATTTAATTATTAAGTGAGCTGCATGAAGGAGTAAAAAAAGTGTTCTCTCTCACGAGTGACGCTGTGCGTATGGTGGCGAAGTGCTCTCTGTTGCGGTAGTGCTTCCTCGGGGGCTGAGCTGGTGTTGGTTGGGGCTCAGAGGGTTCGCTGCTGGCTGCCTGCTCCCCAGAGAAACTCTCCTCTTCTTCCTGGAGACGTAAGGCAGCAGGATTAACATATTATACTGTAATGGGATTTAATATACACAAAAAGAAGCATTAGGGGCATGGGACGGTTTGGGATAAGGGAAGAAACACATCAAGACAGAACACAGGAGAATCAGAAAAAACTTTGTATGCCAAGTTTTTGGGACAGAACGTGACAGAATAAAAATAAAAATGGTCAACATTGACAGAGGCCGACTTAAATTGACTTTTAGTCCCAAGTATGGGTCACACTCCAAAACCACTTGATCCTATATTTCCCGCAAATCAATAGCATCTTTAGACCTTCCTTAATTGTGTACAGTATGTCTATGTGTTTTAAAATTTGACATCCTCAATTTGCAATACAGGGTTTCTATTAGAAATTGATGCCTCTAGACTAAATGTCTCAGACTATACAAAACCCCACCAAAGCCACAGACATTAATATAAACTAATCTTCATGTGTAAAATCTGTGAAGTACCCCTTTAATCATAAATGAAAATAATGCACACTACATCCTTCCTTTAAATACAGTAGCTGTGTGCCGGTGTCACTTTACCCACCGGTTTGAGGTGTATGACGGAGCTGTTGGACATGACGGTGTGGTCTCCCTCCATCAGTTCCAGCTCACTGCGGCTGTCCTGGGCCGCTTCGTTCAGACTGTTGACAGAGCTGCTCTGGGAGCTGGCGCTGATGGACATGCTGGGAATGGACTGATTACTGCCGACGCTGTTCACCGTTCCTGTCCGACCTCCGCTCGGCTCCAGCTCCTGGAGACAGACCAGAAATGAACTCTTTTTGTTGAGAACTCCTGGGCCCAGGCGGCACACTCACACTCACACTCACACTCACCCCCCCCCCCCTCACTTGCTTGCATGACTGAGCAGCTGCCACCGCCTGTTGCTGATTGGCTGGAGTGTTTTGTGGCTCTTGCTCACCTTTATGTTTGTTTTCTATTTACAGAGCCAGGGCTGTGTAAGAACACTGGATTCTTTTTCAGCGCACACAGAAAAGAGAGAGCTAGGTGACCGTGGGAAAATATACGCTGAATATGACAGAAAGTGTAGTGGTTTAACATTGCTTCCTACACCTTTAATATACAAACATCCACACACCTCGTCTCCATCCTGGGCTTCTGCTGTGGGTCCGTTGTGGGCCTCCTGAAGGAGGATCTTCTTCATCTTGCGATACTGCAGGTTGTCAAGCTCCCGCACTGCATCCTTGGTCCTTTGAATAAGATCCATGAGCACTGAGTCGGGACGTTCACGCTGCAGAAACGCATGCTGGAGGAAAGGGTGAAGAAAACAAACCAGAATGACTGAGAGCTTAAGGAGTACAAACGTAATGTATGGGAAATATTCCATATCCCAAGAAGGTACCCTTCCAGTTAGCTCAGAGTGCTGAACTGGCTAATAACTTAAGCATTCTGGTCAGAGTATTATATTTAACGAGGCAGTGGATGGTTTTGCACTGAAACTGCAGAAATAAAGGAATGTATTATGTAAGACAGCACAGCTCACATTGTAACTGTGCGTTTAAAACTGTTTATATATTAGCTAAAATGTGTTAGGCTCTACGATCAATGCCAACTTTGTAGTAGAGTAGATCATGCAGATGATTGACAACAATATAAGATTAAAATCCAAGCTTACAAGAACAGGATTTCTAGAATGATTAGAAGGCACTAAGCTACAAGTTAAAGTTGGGCCAAAAGTTCAATTAAAGAAGATCAAATCGAGAAGCAGTTAAAAGAACATTTTTACACTTTTAATTTAGTTCAAAACAAGTATTGTTTTGAAACTTGAAATTTAAAAAAGGAAGACATAGTCGGCAGTGCTTCTATACCCCAACGACAACTTTCATTAGCATTAGTGGACTAAGTGACAGCTGCTCAGTTACTTAACGATCGATGCAGAAGTTGCATCTCTACAGTAATTACATCTGTGTTCTTTCTGAGTTTGGTGTGTACTGTCTGTATGTGTTCTGTGTGTGTGTGTGTGTGTGTGTGTGTGTGTGTGTGTGGAAGTAGAGGATTAGTTCATCAGAACCAAAATGAAACATTATAGAGAAATTCATCAACAGGGGCCTTTGTCAATTCCCCATCTTAACACAGACTCTGTGCACTGTTTTTGCGTCGTAGTATGTGATCACACTTACACCCAGCATATCGTCAGAGTGTGGTCTGTCCTGGGGGATTTTCTGAAGGCAAGAATCAATAAAGTTTCTAAAGTAATCCGTCCTGAAACAAAGACGACAAGACACAGGGTCATACACCAATACCACCTTTAACAGAAGTAAACCACAAAGGTGTGAAACATACAACTTAAATGTATGTGCTTATGCTCATATATGTGTGTTTGTGTGTGTGTGTGTTGTCAGGGACGAGGGGGGGGGGGGGGGGGGGGGGGGGGGGGGGGGGGGGGGGGGGGGGCATCTCACCATTCACTGGATTGCAGTGTGGGGCTCTCATTTTGCGCTATGTGGTATAAGGCACTCATTGCATTCATGTTAAACAAGGGAGGCTTCCTCTCCGCTGCAACAGAAATGACAGTCAGTATACTTTCCTTCTTAGTAAATTGCAGGTTTATTGACATATCTAAATTTTCAGATGAAAATGTTTTGCCTTTCTTTAACTGATCATAACTGAATATATTGGACTGTTTTACTGCTAAGTTAAAACATTACTGGCTTAACCAAATCTTATATCAAACCAAATCCATCAAACAAATCTTAGTCAGACAACAGTATGTAAGTAGATGTAGTTACTGGTGTTAGTCCTTGTGTTCAAAGACCTGTCAATCAATAGCAAATTCTGTGTTAAAATGGGATGTCCATTTTAAAAGATAAAATACACACGTATTGTCACCTACCCAATTCTATACAGGTGATCCCTAAGGACCAGATGTCCACCTTCCCATCATACTGGCCCTCGTCCATAGCTAGAATGACCTCTGGGGCCATCCTGAATCAAGGAAGGAGAAAGATAAGTGAAGGTGGGAAATAGAGGACCAAAAAGGAGGTTAAAAGTCCTTTTAAAAAAAGAGAGAAGACTTTCAAAAGATATTCAATCACACTTCCGTCTTTATGTTGAAAAAAAGAAGACAGTACCTTGGTTTTAATATGAATATGCACAGTAAAAGACACTGCCACTTCGTTGGAATTACATAATGATGTTTTTCATGAGTCATCTAATTTATTTCTCTACGGAATAAATAACATCAAAAAAGCATAATATTCTGTAAATAGAGTGTATAATCCTGGAGATGATGTCTCCATCCTGAGCATACATTACCCTCAACAATCACAGCAGCAGAGCATTTGAATACATCAGCAGGATGCTTTTTAAAGTGTGTGTGTGTGTGTGTGTGTGTGTGTGTGTGTGTGTGTGTGTGTGTGTGTGTGTGTGTGTCCGCGTGTATGTGTGGATGTGCAAATTAGGGTAAACACTGTTTACAGCCAAATCCATTCCATGAGCCAATGCTTCTTTAAGCAGACACTCAAAAAGAGACTGTTCATTTAGTCCACATTTTGGTCAGCTTAACATTTAAAACATTAAAGACTTTCGGTTTTTACTTACCAATATGGCGTTCCCACAAAGGAATTGGCAGGTGAGGCAATGGAGGCAGAGCCAAAGTCTGCCAGTTTGACCAGCCCAGGCTCAGTCAGCAGAATGTTACCGGCCTTCACGTCCCTGAGAGAGAGAGAGAGAGAGAGAGAGAGAGAGAGAGAGATAGAGAGAGAGAGACATGTGAGAGAGGAGAGGGAAACAGGGTTTACAGAAGTGTCTTAATAACTAATAAACCAATATATCATATACAAATTATTCACCTGTGGATCATATTGTGGGAATGAAGGTAGGCCAGCCCTTGCAGAGCACCATGTGTAATTGCAGCAATCTCTACTTCTTGTAAAGGTTTTTTATGAACTAAAGGAGGAAAAGAAGTTAAGAGCAGAGAACAGAGCAGTGATCAACAGCAGCGGATGAAGACACATCAATTTCCATGTTTCTTTTCTTTTTTATAAATATATTTTTGGCATTTTAGCCTTTATTTTACATGACAGCTGTAGACAGGAAAGGGGAGAGAGGGGGAAGACATGCAGCAAATGGCCGCTGGTCGGACTTGAACCCTAAGCTGCTGCGTCAAGGACTGAGCCTTGCCATTTAAGCACCCGCTTATATGGCAGGTGAGCTAAAAAATGCAACACCTGCTCACCTTCTAGCAGATCGGAGGCTGAGCCGAGACAGTACTCCATCACAAGCTACAAACAAGAGATAAAGAATAGCAATCTATAGACACCCTTACACATTGTATAATGAGATCTTCTTCCAGTTGTAAACTGTTGTTAACAGGTAACCTACCCATGCTGTGTGCTCTCGGAGGTAACAACCTTTGTATTCTATACTGTTGGGGTGCCGGATCCTCTGGAGAAACTTTACCTCCTTTATAATATCCTGCCATTTCTGTTGGAGGAAAGAAGGGAAACAAAACAGACAACGCATTGCTTAGATTTATGCGTTGGAGGTGACTGCATATGCGTGTGCTTCGAAGATTATCTTTAGTGGAAATAGCTGTAATAGGTTCTCTCACAGGTTATGTGCAATCTCATTATAGCTAATCTGAAATTATGAGCCGAGTTCACTGTATCTGGGACAGTGAAAGTCCAAACACATGGGTGACCTTTCACTATTTGACATGACTATTCATTGACGATATCAGCCCAACATTCGTTATATAAAAATACATGTCAAGATCTTGTACTGTCACAAACACAAAGAGCGGCTAAAACAATGTGAGTTGTATGGAAACACACAGAAGTCATGGTTTGATACATTTACAAACCAAAATATGAATCATTTTTTAATGTTAGAAGAAAAAAACTTCCCATTCTGTGTGAAAATGTTTATGGTTAAGGTCTGAACTATTATAGAAATATAATCACTCTCGTCTCACCTCATTAGACTGTTTGCCACTGTAGGACATCTTTTTAATTGCCACCACCTCATTTGTGCGTACATCCCGTGCCTGGGAAACACAAAGTTAACTGTCAGCACACATTTCAACCATAACATACAGTACATCTAATCCTCTGTACATTTTCTCTCATCGAGAATGTTTTTTTTCTAGACCTCTTTTACTTTTTTTTTTTTAACCACACTGTGTGTGCAAGAACAAAACGTCAGATCAGAAAGCTAGGGTGAGTCATATCACTCCGCTGTACCTTTGTGTTATTAAACTCCAACATGGGGTGCTTAAAAATAACTTACATTAAATGTTAGACAAACTGGCAAATTGTAGGTAGGGCTAAAAAATGTATCATAATGTTGTCAAAATTGCTATACAATGTGAAATGATTGTCAAAATCCCATAATGAATTACATATTGTCGTGCTGCAGAGATGCCCGGTGCGGCGCCTCATATTCAACAGACTTAACAAAACATCTTTGTTTAGTTAAGATCCTCACAAAAATCCCACCACAACAATTTGAAAATGTTTTTCAATGAAAATGAAAATAATCATGTAAAAAGTATCATTCCCTCCAATATTGCAATTGCAATATCAGTAAAAAATAATCGCAACTTTGTTGTAGGAGGGGAGGAGATCGATGGACAGATGGAACAAGTCACTTAGTTACCCTGCTTGCTTTTCGTAGTGGTAAATAGAACTTTCGGCCCCTGTTTCTGAGCTCCTGCCCCCGTTGATTTTGACAAATAATTGTTCATATATATTTTCAGTAATACAGTCACAGAATTGTTCAGTAATACAGTCTTATATGAGTGCTCTGATTAATAAATTTATTTCAAAATGATTTCTTGAAATAATCCAAGCAATTCTATGTAAAATCACACATTCTGCACCCCCATATAGCCCGAATAGAATGATCCTGTTTCATAACCACATTTTCCGCCACCGTGACAATTCGAGTGTTAGATTTGCAGTCAAATGGGGCTCTTTGGATCAAATTCTATTCAGAGTCACCCCTAATATACTGAATACAGTTTTACTGTATTTAAGTGATCATATCCCTGATTAACATCTATAATAAATCAATTAGTACATTTCTCTTTTTTACAAGTCAGCATGAAGATCTAGTTGACTTACAAAGTAGACAGCACCAAAGCTGCCATGGCCGATCTCTCGGAGGTCAGAGAAAAGCTTCTCTGGGTCTTCTTTGAAGAAAAGCTCAGCCACATCCGGATCCTTCAGGCTCCCTGCCCTTACAGAGGAAGGCATCCTGGTTAATGTAGTCCCTTGTCACCCACTCAAAGGGGATGGGACTATCTGGGTGCTGAGCTACACCAAAGCAGCTGAAGATTCATCTGCAGTAATGGATGGGCCTAAGGAACCAGCACATGGGCACCTAGATAGACAGAAGCAGAGTCACAGAGACAGAGGTGTTAGTGAGGACACCATGAAACACCCTGATCCAACACAGTATAAAGACGAGTCTATTTTCTCAGCTTATGAGTATAAATTCTAGTGTGGTCTAGACCTACTCCATCTGTAAAGTGTCCTGTTGTGATTTGACAATTTTACACAAAACAGAATTGAATAAAGAGCACATTTTGAAAAGGAGGAAATCTCATCTTACAACACAAATCCTCAAAAGACTCAAAGTCACATTTGATCAAACTCTGCTTTTCATCCATTCCAACCACAACACATATTAAAGACAAACTACAAATGCTGTGATATAGGCTGGAAAAAGGTGTTTCAGGAATTGACTGCAGGGCTCCAGAACAACCTTCTACATTGGCCGGACTGGAGCCAGCCTGTCATTTTTTAATTCAGTGATTTCATATGTTTATGCACAAAATGTGGGCACGTACAAACAACTAAAGATAACTAAAGCTACCGTTTCTTCAGAAGGTTTAGAGGCTCCTGAAGTATCTTAAACAAAGTGATGTTAGCCACTGGTCACACAAGTGCTGACCCTAATTTAATCTACTAACTGAGGTCATCACAAGTGCATCAGTTCAGATTACTACAGTGATTATTGCAGATCTGTAAGCTACTGGAATGACAGGGCAATGCAAATATCCCAGCTCAATGATCGATTTCATGTCCTCAACTATGGAGGTGGCCTACAGTAATGGGGTTTGAGCTGGACTTAATAATCAATTATAGGACCTTGAATTTTACTGTGTACTCTAAAATTGATGCAATTTTGCATTTGCTAAATCATTTTACATACATGTAAAGTTATGCATGTGTTCAAATGAAAAGTTTTGTACCACACTCATAATGCTGAGTGTATGAAGACACATATACTGTATATGTTGTACCTTGTACTGCAAATTGTCCAAACCTCTAAAAAGGTCTTTTCTTGGGATATACTGTACAAACACTAAAGACTAAGAGACAGTTCTACTAACTGTTGTCTTAGGCTTCATATAAATTAGGCCTAGCACGTCAACGCCCTATAGACTGTATTGTATAGGTGACACTGCTATGTTGTGCATGTGCTGTTTGTTTAAAAGGTTTTAATTGTGTTTTGTTTTTACTTGTTATGTTGCATTAGATCTTTTAAGTTACAATAATTACTAAAATAATTTAGAGGTTGTAGCTTTTACTGTGACTGAGAGTTATTTAACTAAGTTTGCAGACCCACATCATGCGTTGTTCTTTAAATATACACTTTAACATTTTGAGCAGAGACACATCATGCACAGGATGAGGTAAAAGAAAAACAAACAATTTGTCTCGTGAGACATTACAGCTTGATGTCAAGATGTCTTGCTTCGGCCAGTGGCAACAACCCCATCCACACCTTAACACCACACGTACTGTATATCTTTACAGTCCAAACGCTCAGTGGGAATACTGATAGTTGCCTCATTTGGTTTATATTTGGTTCTATAGCACTGCTAGTCTGGCCTTGGAGCCTGCTGTACCAAAACCACACTGCTGGCTTAATGTCACAAGGTTTCTCCTGCTAAAATAGCTATCCAGCTGACTGGAAAAAAAAAAACACACAAAAGTGAAACTTGTACACCAAGACAGACAGCCCTCAAGGACAACAAATATCTTATTGGAGAGAAGCTAAAAACTGCTGCTGGAAACAAGCTTTGGTAACATGAGGGGAGCTCAAGTCTTTTTGAATTATAGGGAATAGTCATTCACATTTTGGTCTAATTCTGTCCCAATATTGCAGCATTATAAGATACACATCGTAATACATATGTTTGGCTGCTAAATGTGTCCCAACTACACCAAATGTTGACTGTTAAAAGGTTGAAAGAAGCCATATGAATCAAAGTTTAAACCTTAAATAGAATATTCAGGCGTAAGGACGTTTCTCTTGTGCATAGTGACCTAAAGCGAACATCCAATATGACAATGATTCAGTTTGTAGCAGGACCAGTGTCTTAAATAATGCACTAAGGACAAAAAGAGTGAAACTAGGCAAATGTACAGTCTGTGTGCCAAAATGTCAACAGTGCAGACGAGACATAATAATGATTCAATATTTTTGAATACATGACAGATTCATGCTATAAGGTAAACTTGACATTCGGTATATTAACAGACAGACCCCTCTGTGTCTGTGTGAAACCCAGAAAGGCTGAAAGTAGTGCGAGAGAGAGAGAGAGAGAATGGAGAGGAATGATAAATAATCAAATACGTTATTGATTGCCATTGTGAAATTCTCTTAGCTGCACAGGGTCAGTTACAGAAGAGCAACCCCGGAGAAATCCTGCTGTCTGCTGATTTATCAAAATGCAGAGAAAAGATGTTCGAGATATGAAAGATAAATAAAAGAATACAACGGAAAATCTGTTTAAAACAGTGTTAGAAATTCATCCATCCATCACAGTTCCTTTACACACAGATGATTTATAGATAGATATAAATCAGATAGACAGATATTTAAATATATAAATCAGATAGACAGATATTTTATTAAATGGTCGTAGTTTAGCCTGAGTACTTAAACTTGTGTTGTAAAATTTAAAACAAATGCAACTTTTTTAACAATACAGTTTAATGTAAAAAATATTAAAAATGGCAGCCAATATGCTGAGTTTTACTACTGACTTCCATAGAAGAGAGAAAAGATGGCTTAGATGTATCCCTACATTAAAGATCAGCCGAATGCCCCTTTTTAAAACAGCAGTGCACAGCTGTTTGTTCCGAGACAATGTTACTTTCATGACCTACATTTGTGCTGTTGTTCAAATGGCCTAATACACACCATGTTTCTATCCCCTAAGATGAAGGGTGGGGTGTCCGTGCTCCTGCTCCCCAGACTGATCACAGATTGTGGCTTTCACTGAGTGAAGGATGTGAACACTCTCTAGCTACCAAATTTTAACAACACATTCCAAATTGAGGTGCAATAAAGATAACGGTAACAGAGGAGTGGCGTAAGAGAATTTGAACGAGCTCCATTTACACTCTTCCCGGTGGCATTAATGACCCGAACATCAACACACACTTGGGTGAAAAAATAAGACAATCTCCCTGTTGCTCCTTCAACAAAAAGACACACAGGCATTTAAACAAAGTTGATAAAGTCTTCTTGGAGGATGTAAGAGTAACTTGAGACAGAATCTTAGACTGTTTAAAAATCTAAAATTAATCTCTAACAATGTGTAAAATTTGAGACTGAAGCTGATGAAGATCAAGCAATTGAAGTGTCAATGTGTATCCAATAATTTCAGAAAATGGCAGACCCGCAAACATTGTGGATATTTATTAATGTCTATGTGTCTTCTGTAAATCACCTAAACAATTAAGTTTTGATGTGGCTATCGTCTAGGGCTGTGCAATTAATCATAATTTTAAAGACAATGAGTAAACATGTTAAATAATTGTAATTTCAATATTGACCCAAATAATCCTGATTATGATTATGTCCATAATGGAGCAGCCCTACTATCCTCCCTGTTATACTTCCTGCTCTCGTTCTGACTCATGCAATCAATGGTTTCCAACTTTTCAGCAGCAAGCCACAATCAAAGATCTTGACCTGATGCTTAGGAATTCATTTGAATCATAACTTTACTATCTCACTTTTTTTTTAATTGCCATTTGGGGTGCAAAGATGAATTGATTAGATGTCAACTATTAATTTAATTGCCTATACTATTTTGATAATCGATTAATCGGTTAGAGTCATTTTTTTCCAGCTTCAAAAATGTGATTACGTTTTAGTTTCATTTCTCCTGTGTGAAAATAAACTGTCTTATCTTTGAGTTTTGGACAAAACAAGACATATTTTAAGACATTTTTAGAGCTCAAACAACTAATGGATTAATCAAGAAAATAATGGCCAGATTAATTGACTATGAAAATAATGGTTAGTTGCTGAAGAAGTCACTATCAGTTGGGTTAGTCAACACAGCTAACACCTGAGGATCACTGTCAATTGATTCGTCATTAGTTTTGCCAACTAAAACAATATGACAAAATTTAAAAGCACTGTAACTTTACAACCAGTAAAGTTAAAAAGGGCCATACTATGCCTTTTATAACTGTATTACACATTTATTTTGAAACCCACACACACAAAGAAAAACATTGGGATGGCAGTACTGCAGCTGAAATGCACTTGTTCTGCAGTGGCTGACTGCCACTGACTGACTTGGATGTAGACTTCAGCGCAGGCTTTGCTTCAATGTCTAATCCATTATTCCTGGGAGACACTTAAATCCATTATGCAGTGTGCTCATATTCTGCACCCCGTTTTAACTCTGACACACAAGAAAACATAACTTTGCATGAGCTTCTCATGCATTGAGATGTTCACAATCAATAACCGTTGCATACTTTTAACCATCAGCAAGTCCTTGAAAGTAAAGGGGAGTTATCCAGCCTTAGAATGCACGTTTGTTTTGACAAGCATGCAGGAGCCTAAATAAACAATTGAAATATTTGCAGATCAGGAAATGTAATAAAAAAGCATAGGAAAACAGGGACAGGCAGCCTAGCATGAGTGATAACAGAGGACAAGTCGTACCTGGCAGGCTGCATTAACATCGACAGTCTGTTCATCGCGGTCTAAAGACGCGAACAAAGATAGGTGGACTAGTCATACCGCAGTGCTGATGGAACAAACAGAGCCAGTGTGTGTGACACATAAAACATAGAGCACGTGTAAGCAAGTTGTTTTGTTTTAGTCATCAAACCAGGACATCGCATTTGCCAGATCACTCCAACAGAGCGCAACGTCTCTTGGTTAGTTCGTTAAATGGTAAACTTGATGTCACAACACTGACGTTGTGCGTGATTGAACCATATTCAAAGTGTTATGTTCAATCGTTGTGTAGCGATTCACTGTGTCATGCATAAGTTAATCGGCAAAGTCACAGATAAGCCAAGCAGAAGAGTAGCTGGCTCAGTGATGGCCAGTGTTACGCAATAACAACACAGAAAACCGAGGAATGCGACTCACGTCAGTGCACAAAAACCCATCAGCAGCAGATGGACACTAGCTCTCCTTGTCGCACTCTCACAATGACTTGTCAGACTCGCCTGCTACTTGTAAACACAATGCCAGGACATAGTGCGACAGACATAGAAAGGCTTGACCCAATGTCACCTACCGTCACACAGTTAGCTATTCAGACAGTATGTGACTCACCATGCTGTCCTTTACAGATAAGCAAACTTCCAAAACAGACACCTCCAAAGCAGTTTCACTTAACGTACAGCCAGCACAGTGCACACAAACAAAAACGAGGGAGTGGCACAGTTTGCAGCGATAGTTGCATTAAGCGGATTAGCAAGCTAACGTAGCTAGCTAACGCTTCTTATGCAAAGCAGTCCGTTGCCATCATTTACACCAAACCACTCACAATTTAGCTCGCTAGCCCTGCTCCCAATACGTATTTGTTTCCTAGGAAGGCAAAGGCATGGAGACGGCAAGCCCCGCCCTACTCTCCCTCTTATTGGCTTGTACTCACTGTCTTCGTTGGGTAGCTTTAGGCAAGAAGAGTAGGATTGGTTAAGGTAAAAGTGCCCAGGTAAGCCAATCAGAGGCAAAGCGAGACAGAATAGGGCGGGACATGCCTTCGCCATCCTAGAAAGAATTGACTGTCGCCCAGTACATTGCATTTGTGCTGACGAGTTACACTTGCATTCAAAACAAACGCCTTCATGCTAACAAGGGATCTCTGAAGTACGGCATACTAAAATCCTTCGATGCGACAGACCATACAAGTTCTAACAGCAACTTTTGGTTAACGTTAGCTAGCTGTCGAATAGCATTCAAGCCAGCGAGAATCTGAAATCCACTGCAGAACAAATCTAGCTACCCATCGCCCGTTAGCAGAAAGCCAAAGTTAGCGACAGACTCACCCGTTTTAAATGAATCCACACAGGTCGCAAAGTGGTGTATAAACGGCTGGTTAATCTAGCAGAGTAACTTTGAGTGACTGACGCTAAATCACAGACGAGGCATTGTAGTCCAGAGAAATCAAAGTGTGAACTCCCTAGCTACACATTAGCAATGCTAATCTAGCCGCACAATTGCACTGCCCAATATAGATGAGCACACTGACTTCTATCTACATTGTTCACTTTAGCAATAACCGTTGTCTTTGTCATGTATAATGGTCGGCCGCAGGGATAATTTATTCCAACGTGAAGCAAGCTGCTGTGGCTATACGACTGCCAAGCGTTATAGCAGTCACAACGAACGTGTAGGCAGGCAAGATACTGGCCAACTAGATAGCTGCTAACGTCAAAGTTTCTCTCTTCAATAGGCAGTTCCCCCTAAAAATGGCGGCGATGAGAATCACCTCCCTTCCATCGCGAAGGAGTCAAGGAGCAAATGAATCGGAAAAAGCACAGAATTGGAGCGGTACAAGAGTACACGTGTGACGATTGGAGAGGCTTGTTGATGCTTTACAGGGTACACGTTGCCACCTCCCTAATCTCAATTTGGTACTGCTGTGGCATCCTACAACTTCATCTGGATGGAGAGAGCCATACACGTAATGACTGTCAACACGACATGTAACCTGGTGCATCTATTAGCAGGGGATAACAATAACAACGATGGAGCTCAATGTGTGTAGTGTGTTTGGCCTGATGCAGTTTTAGTCACTGAGCTTCTATAACCTGATTAACAGTTTCGGTCTTAATCTGGTGTCTACTAATAGCTCGTCGCTAACTCACAGTGTGACAAACTTTTGTATGTATCCAGGTCCTCTCAAGATGTCAGCATACGGCTGTCCAGGGACACGTTGCTCATCAGTTCTTGAAAGTAGTTTGATGAAAAGAGTGTGATTTGCATCAGAACACCATCATTTATTCCAGTAAACAGTAATAGTGCGGACTAAACAATACAGTCTAGTTTTGTACTGAAATATAATTGCAAAAAGTATGATTTTCCTCTAATGGATCTGACAGTTTGCACTCTTTGAAACTGTGTGTAATTTATAATCCATGACCTGGCTTGATATTATACTAAGTAATACATGGTTACATAATATGATTTACCACTAAAGTGAACAGAACATAAGGCAGACATAATTGTGTGTGTGTGTGTGTGTGTGTGTGTGTGTGTGTGTGTGTGTGTGATGTGCTGCAGATTTTTCTGACACTGTACTTTTTGCATCATATTATGTTTACATCAATGAAGCATTTGTGCAGCTGAAGCCAATACTGCTTATTCTGTATTCAGAAATACATTTCATTAAGAGGTTCTACTTCTAGCATGGAAAAACAACTTCTCACGTCAGTATAAAAACGTGACGCTACATCTTTTAGGATTGCACATGTAGCCGTAATCTGCATTGAGGAAATATAGGATATATGCAATGTACATGGCAGCAGTGAGGTTAAATATGGGCATTCCACAACAAGCTGCAGGCTGAGAAACCAATCAGCTTGCACAACGGGGCTCACCGGGTTTTGATTGGTTGCTTGGTAGCCCTGTTGTCATGATGATGGGAATTAGGCCCTGCCTGTGTGGTCTGTATCCAGGCGCAGAAGTACACTGAAGCAAATGATAAGGGTGGATAGTCTGCAGGACTGTATGTTCCTGAAACACAGCACATACTATATGTGTGTGTATAATGTAAATACATAAATCCCGGAGTATACCCATAGTTGTTTATTCAAACTAAAATTGAAGATACAGTATTTGTGATTGGGCTTTTTTTTTATACAGATGTTCCACCATAGTTACTTGCTGAAGAAGTATCTGTCTCACTTATGCTCTCTGGAGATGCAAATTCCCCAAAAGCTGCTTGTTACAAAATAGTGTGTTTTGTCATGTAACTGAACAGTAGAATGCCTCTAAACACTGATCTGATGCGTATTGCATATGCATATTGAGGTAAAAAAAAAAAATGCCTTCAAAACATTTTAATGCTGTAATGGATAATGAACATGTAATGCGTGTTTTAGAGACTATGTATTAACTACATTTCCTGCAACATTAAAACAATGCAGCGGAGCCACTAAACAAAGTCAATTGCACTGAACATTACAGAAGCACCAGAACAGAAGGGCTGAAAAAAGCAACTAATAAACCTGTCTAGAAGTTTTCACAAATACTGAAACATCAACAGCTGATGGAAGTTGTACAAGTATAGCTGAAAAAGTACAGGGTAAATACAAAGCAGGGACGCCAATACTACAATAAAATATGATCAAACTGGGATGACTGAATGATGAATTGTGTATGATGCAACATAACAAGAACATAGGTGTACATTACATCTATTTTGAGCATCCAGACGCCGTCTCAGATGAGCACAGAAACATACAGGAGAACTCAGAATCTTTACAAACTTTCTCCCAAGGCAATGCGGAGCAAGCAAGAAAACAAACATACTACCTTTGTGTTAAATGTTTGCTGACAACGTATCAGTAAGGTTTTGCTTGAACATGAGTTTTACAGGCTGTAATTTGTGTGGGTGTACCTTGTGTATTATGTTGTTAACCAAAGAAAAGTGGGTATGTGACCTTAGAAAAAGTAAATTAAAAGTACACTCTAAAGAAGAAAACCGGTCTTGGTGATTCAAATCATTTTATGAAAAAGTAAACTCATGCGGTGGTATGGACTAAAAAGCACAAAAAGAAGATGAAATGTGAAAATAAAATAAAGAAAATAGTCACCCTTGGTATTTGATAATAAAGGATCTGCAAGTCAATGTCAAGGACCAAACCTAACATTGTGGTTGTCTAGAGCAGACCTGGGTCAAATAGGATCTACACTTTTTGTTCCATTAATTTTTTTAAATGATAGATGCTTGAAATTTCGCCCAAAGGGCTGCATCCCATAAAGATAGTCAATGTAGCATACTTCCCTGGAACTGAGAACTCACTACAAACCAACTGAGAAGTCTTGATATATCAAATCTCAAAGACAGAAACAAATCTAAAACAATTATTTACTAATACATTTGAACCCAGATCTGTTTAAAAAACAACAACAATCAACTGTATTCATAACATCATGGTTCTGTTTTTAGGAAACTTGCACATGTTTATTATCAGTCTACTGACTGGAGAAATGGCCTCTGAGCGGAAACAAATGTTTTTACACAACCTCAAAAACAAAAAAATTAATATTAACAAATGTTCTTTTGTTCTTCTTTTCCCAAACAGTTTCTTACTATACTCAAAATAAATACTAGCATCAAGCTGGATGAAAAGCCAAAGTTACCTAACAGGCATCAAGTACTTCCTGTGTTAGCGGGAAAGACCATACCTGCATGCGATTCCTTGGGGGTGCTGAGGTTGCATTGAGGCTCGATTAACCCTGGCAACAATCAGCCCCTTTTTAACGGTCCTGACCAACACTGTCCAGCTGCGCTTCTCTCTGCCGGTCTACATCTCAACTCTGCTGTAGAGGCCAAAGCAGTCTATGTGACTGGGCCCCATGAGAAGTGTGGAAGTGCTAGTTATGGTCTTCATTGCTGCTGTCTTTAATCAATTAAGTGATTATTAACACTCACCCTCGCTCTGCTTCATTCCATCATTAGCCTCAAATTTTAACACTGCTTGCAGAGTACCCACGAACTAGGCGCAGAGGCCCAGGGTTGGACCAGACAACTTCCAAATCCAATCCTTCCAACTTCTACCCCTTTCCTCCCTTCCAGCCTAGCCTTCCTGAGACTTGTCAAGTCTCCCCGTCTCTTTCCGGGGATCTCAACACTCATGGATCTCAACACATACATACGCACACATTTTATCACAAGGGGGGGAAAAAAGCTCATTGAAACCACCCTGCTCTCACTACAATTGCTTGTAGTGGTTCTACGCTTTCTTAATCATTTCCTCTCCCCTGTTATCTCCTCTTCTTTCTTAGTGTGTCTTCTCTCGTGGCTGAGTGGCAAGCAGGCTTCAGCAGTTGGCTTTCTTTGATTCCAGTTTGGCCTGGTTCAGCCCACTTTGGCCCAGCTGAGGAAAGCAGGGATGTCTCGGACTGGGACGTTGCGGGTCAAAGCTTTGACACGCAGGTTACGGTCATCTGTAAGGAGTACCACTTCCCTTTGGAGCCTCACTATCCCATCTGTGTGTTGGAGGGGGGGAGGGGAGGGGGGAACCGACAATAGTAAGAAATCAATTCCAAAAGACAAAATTAACATTAACCTACATTTTTGCATGTGTGTTAGGAAATATAAACGCTGAATGAATAGCAGTCTATTGTTACATACTTCTCTGACCAGGCATGAAATCTTTTGCCTTGTCTTTGCAGTAGTGGAGGCAGCAGGACAGAATCAAATCATCGTTAGTACCCTGGGGAAAAATAGAAAACTAAGTCACTGAAAAACAGTAAAAACATTTGATGCAAGTAGTAATGTTCCATCAACAGTCAACCACCATTTCCACGCAAAAAACAACAACAAAACAGCCTAATTTAATTTCACATCTGAAACCAAATTACTACCAGGTAATAAAATAAAACAAACAATTTGAGCAACATTCATTTGGGCTCTCACCTGCTGTCCAGAAGTGTCTTCACTGCGGAAGGCAATAGACTCGAGCTGATTTCCTCGGCTTGTCAGGGCCCTGAGGTACGGTTCCTTGGCTTCGAATCCTTTCTCTAGGAAAGCGACTGCCAACCGTGCCTTCTCCTGCACAGCCCGCACATGGGCCGCGCTAACGTTATAGTTGCCTCGAATGCCAGTGCTGCGTCCTCCTGACCCCACTCCTCCACCAAAGTTGTCCTGGCCCTTAGCCAAGCCATCTAACTCTGTAATCACTGAGAGAGAACACACATCACACCATGAGTATACACCAACAAAGATTTTCTGTTTCAACACTAAATGCCAGACACATGGGGCTAGCCCAACAAAGATTGCGAAACGCTGCGACCTGACACCAAAGACACAGTTTTGTGTTAATTGAAAGAAAGAAGGGGTAAAATAGTGCACTTTAAAATGTAACTGAACTTTTTATATATATATATATATATATATATATATATATATATATATATATATATATATATATATATATATATATATATATTCAACTGGTTCAATAAAAGAATGTGGGAAATTATTTCCTTTCACGAGTTATAAATTCAAGAAGCAATTTGTTGTATTTTAGCACAATACTGAAAGCAGTACTGAGTACACCTTAATATCGGTTAAGTTATCGCAAGTAACATCGTCATCGCAATATTCAACCTGTTATCGCATATTGCATGTTTTCCTCACACCGTGCAGCTCTAATTCTTATCATTTTAAAAATTTTACAACACCACAATATAATCCTTCATCCCCATTACTAGAGAGTGTAAATATCCATTAATTTATTTCCTCTTTTCTATATTTCTGTCTTTTACTCTTACCAATGAGTGGCACAACAATGATGTATGTTCCACACTGAAGGAGTCTCTTCAACCCTCCCAAATGATCAATGAATCCATTGGTATCTGGAACCAAAAAGAGAGGCCTCACTTCCAGCTCCAACTGCCCGCCTGTCTGCAGCACCGCCTAGAACACATCAGTTACATTTGATGACATTCAACTCTGCTAACTCTCCTTGATTTGTGATGCTTTGAAAATTCACTTTATATAAAATGTAAGACATACAGATGAATACCTATCACAATTAACTCCCAGATTTGAATACCTATATCATCATCATCCACAACAACAACAACAACAACATTTTCGTCCGTTTTACCTGTATTTTATCCTTGCGCTTCTGTTGCTGTGCCAGTTTGTTGGTTAGGGCGTGGCGTCGCGCCTTCAGCTGTCTGATGTCATTCTCACTGTCTCCCGCCTCCTCTGCCTCCTCTTCTTCTTCTGATGCGGAGAGAGACGAATCTGCCTCGACTATGACATCATCAGCCTGCTACACAGACACAGATTAGACACATTTTCAGCTATTGGAATTCTGCTACTTTCAACAGTGTGTTCTGAACTGCAATAAAGATTCAGTTTATACTGTTGTGTGAAAAGAGTGCAATCAGAAAAGAGGACATATTATTAGAGTCACCTCTTTCTCTGTTAGAGAATCCTGCCTGCTCCTTGTAGCCATTGAGTGGTTAGGTGGACAAGTTGCCACAGAGATGTATTTGCCTCCCTTGAAGGCCAATAGAGGCTCTTCCTGTCCACACAGAGCCTCCAGAAAGTACTTGAGTACAGTCACTCTCTTACAATCTGCTGCTATTGCCTAAGGGAAGAGGACGGGGTATGTGTGAATGAGAACAGGAATAGGACAATAAGGAGTACATTTTGAAAGCTGGCAGTCTACCAGTGACAAAAGGATAATCAATCGAATATTCAGTAATTCCATAAGTATGTACCAGGGCTGCAGTATTTAAATATAAGGAAATACACCTTTACTTTCCACTTACCATGTCAGTGTGTTGGTCTGTGTAACAAGGTTCCTGTGGTGCAGCAAGCAGTGGTACAAAGCCAGCAAGCAGCCGGTCCTCCTTCAATTGTAGCATAGTCAACTCCTCATCTCCCTCCACTTCTTCAGTGTCCACTTTGTACAGCGGTACTTCCTCATGGTCTACACGTGCCAGCACGTTACACAGGTCAGCAAGGCACTGCCAAACATCAGGGCTGCAACTTGATGGAGAAGAAATGCCAAAACTAATGGTGAGGAATATGTAGTTTAAAGAATTACTGTCTGAAAAGAGTTGGTGTTATGTGGTTTATGTACAAGTTACAGTAGAATGAGCAGAACCAACAATAGTATCTTAAAGTGACTATGATCATTTTATTTAAAATTTAGATTTAATTTAAAACATGATGATATGTCAATGTTATGTGCACAACTTGTTTCCACTGACCTCAAGAGGACAAAAAAATCTGTTACGGCAGGTTTAAAGTACTCACTCTATACTGCACGGTGGTGGGTTCCACTGGTCTGGTTGTCCCAACATCCAGTCAGACCAGACCTTGATAGTTGGCAGCAGTTCTCTAAGGTCCAATGGGAAGGCGGAGACCCTCACCATCCCCTCCAGCCCCTCCTCTCCATCTGCCATGGGGACTGGTTCTAAAAAAAAATTTTTTTTTTTTTAAAAATACAACACTTCATAGTAAAACAAACTAAATAGAATTCACAAAATGTTATCAATAAATGTTGCAAATAAAGATGGTTCTTTCAAGATAACAACTCCAAATGAATTAAAAATATACTCATCCCTTTTTACGGTCAAAAATGATGTAATGATCATTTTTAACACCATTCTACTGTTACAAATTAAAACAAAATTTTTGAGGTTTATCCAGACATTTTCAAATAAACTAGCCCATGGTGTTTAGCCATGTAGTCGGACAATAGGGTTTTCTTTAAAAGAAGAGTAGTAGATGATACGAAGAAGACAGCGCTGACTGGATGTTTAAATACACAGTTACTATTTAGCTTTATGAATAATGTCCACCAATGTGCTGTGGGATCGTACTATTGTAATTCTTGTAATTTTACCGTTTGTGTTACCTAGAAGAGAACACCCTAGGATTAATGTTGACCTTAAATTCAAGTGGGCGTAGAACCACAATTTCAATAAAGGCTGCTGATCAAATATTTTTTAAGCTCCCCGTGTTCGTACCTGCAGGAGTATCCCTGAGCAGCTCTGTGCAACGCTGCACCAGTAGTGCGAACATGCCGAGACCCAGGGCAGTGCTTTGCTCTTGTAAAACGGACCTCACTTCTCCTTCTTCACCTGATAAACAGAGACAAGAAATTGAAACAGCAACTATTATCACCTCTGCAATAGCCACTGAAGCTCTTCAAGTTAGTTATAATTACCTGCATCAAAATAGAATTAGCTGTAATAATTTTGCAGTTAAAACACAATGCTTTAAAGCCCTGAAGCAATATTTATTGTTTGTGTGTGTGTGTGTGTGTGTGTGTGTGCTCACCTCTGCTGTGAGCATTGTGTATGGTGAACATGTTGATGGTGATGATCTGCAGCATCTGCGTGCTGCCCAGTAGGGAAGGGCCATGCTGGAGCAGAGTCTTAAACTCCTGCAGAACACGGCTTGCCACTTCAGGGAAGGATTCCATGCTGTATGGGCATGACATACACTTTAATAAAAAACTAATTATTAAAAGGCACACAAAAATAAATAATTCATTCAAACTCATTGTCTATGAACTTAAGAGCTGGAATCCATGAGATCACTCACCCCACTTTAGTGAAAAGCTTTCCATGGGCATGCAGGAAACTCAGAATGAATCTCTTATTTAGCTGGAGAAGAAAGAGAAGGCATAAAGAAAAGTATTACTAAGCATTTATTAATTTGTGCAACACATTTATTTAGCTGCAAGCTAAGCTACTGAAGCAGAAATGAGCAAAGAGGATAAACACATAGATGTCTCTTCCAACAGTATACACTAATGAATAGTGAAGAGAAGCAAGGTACCGACCAAACAGATGTGTTAAAAGTAAAGAACTTAAAATAGTTATGGCACAAAGCTACTTCTTGCATTTTCGTAGTATATTTAAAACTACTTAGTTTAATCACTGGAACGGCTATACAGCATGTCAAAAACTGGTGCCTTCTAAAACGTGCAGCAAACAAATGGATATCCAAAATTCCATATAAACACATGAGAAAATAGCCTGCTCCACTTAATAAATAAATGGTTAATTATTATACAAAAACAAAACAAAAAGGGCCAAATAACAAAAAATGAAAGATGGGTTTAAGAGAGAGTAATTGTAACAGTGATTAAAAGAAAACATTATTAAGACAGAAGTAGACAATAAACTCTCTATAAAACAGTGTGTGAGACATCTGCCAGCACTAGTGTTTAAGTGTTAAAAACATCAAAAACACCTGTTAGAAATATGCAAAGGGACCAGTGTCTTTGAGTGCATACACCTAAAACAGCATATGACGTATGAGAGTCTATAGTCTATGCATGGGAATGGATCTTACATCACTAGCGCTGAGACTGCCTAGCTCTCCATCCTTTTCAGAGTCTCTGCTTGATTCACGACCTCCTCTCTGTGACGATGGGGTTGCCGCTTGTCCACTGGGACGAATCCAAATCTCCACACGTGCGCCATCATCCCCTCTTCCTCTTCCTCTTACTGCTGGGCCCCTGGAGCCGCCTTCATGCTCCTGCCTCCGCCTTTGCTCAAGCTGCTCCGTCTACAAAAACAAAGTTTGTAAACAAGAAGCACTTTTGCCGCTAAAAGTTTTTACTCCGGAAAAACAAAAAGGTAAATTATATGGCACAAGTTAATGACTGAAGTTTGTGTCTGACCTTACGCTTAGCCTCCTCAAACAGGCTCATCAGGCTTTCCTTTGCAGTCAGGATGGGGTTGGAAGCTGCCAAGCTGCGCATGTAATAATACACAGCATCCAACTTCCGCTTCTGTAAGTTATGGAGGTGGAAAGGGAGTAAGAGGAGGAAGGTATACTACAAAAGGACCCACACTGGGTGGGTGCAAACAGACCATTAAAAACAAATACACACACACAAAAAATTAAGGTACTCAACTATAGTTATCTAATTCTTAAATATCCAACTCTCAAACTTTCCCACTTACTGTATAGACTGCCAGCAGGGCCAGCTGGTTATATGGTCGTCCATTTTTGGGGGCAATCTGCTGGGCTTTCAGGTACCAGCTACGGAACAATGGAGATTGTGTAGTTATGATATACTGTCACAGAAACTTTCTTGGAAGTTGTATCCTTTTAAAAATGGCTGCTTCTACTTTAATTTATAAGGTATTCATCTAATCGGTCATATACAGCTAGGAAAGAACATTACTCTAATTTGGTACAAAGTCTATTGCAGGTGGCATCACAGAAAAGAAGGTTTTTTTAAGCAGTCAAAAGTATCAGTAAGTATGAAGTATCTTCAAAAATAAATCAGGACTAATTAAAAATTGGTTGTCTGGGAGAAATTAAATAAGTGTTAAAACTGCCCCACGATGTCCTGACACTAGTCCAAGAGTGACCAGAGTCTGACATAGTAGCCACCTTACTCGGGTCAAAACCAAATGGTAAATAATATACATTCCGTGCTCTTGAACGTGTTAAATACGTTTCACAATACCTAGAGAATGCTTGAATTCCAGCCTACCTGCGAGCCTTGCCGTAGTTGGCCGAGTCACTGGCTTGTTCACGGTAACGTGCTATATCTCCCTGACAAATCATGCAGCGCTGAGCACTTATAAGTGCATACTTCACCTTAAAAAGACAAACAAGAGAAAAAACATTTTCAGAGTTTCTAATTGTATTTTTATTGCCCAATTTAGGCAGTTACATTGTAAAAATACTCAATTTTAAGATGCATTCCTTGATAAATCTTTGAACAGATGTTAAGTACACACACACAGAGACTAAAAGAAGTTTTGCTTTACCGTTTTGCGTAATGGCCGAGCCCTGATAGCCATGCCATCCATGTAATCCTCTAACTTAAACTGGTACACTGTCTGCAGCTTCTGAAGCAGCGCATTAAAGAATAATGCCCCCTGTAAAACACAGATACAAAGGAAAAGTGAAGTAACATATTTAATGTATTGTCTACAAGCTGTCCCCATATTCAAAAACATATAAAAGCGTAACAAATTATGAATTTATTGTGGCCCATTATCCCTAAAAGAAATTAAAGCCGTAACATGGTTTTGGACACACATATTTTCAAGATTCTTAGTCAACATTCAAATACACTGGGTACATTGTCTAATGCAATACTAATTTTGGGTATAGTGATCCCACTGCTTAGCCAAACACAAAGCAGAGGCATAACTGTATATCCAAGTGCCCAGAGACAAGCCTTTGTTTTGATGTATCATCAAGCAATATTATGAATCCTGCAACGTCTGAGTCTGAATTTCCCATACATTCCTTACCTCATCAAGCAGTGTAAGAAGCAAGTTCCTGATATGATGGGTGTTGTCATACGTCGGGTCTTTGAGTAGCTGCCGGAAGTGCTCTATGACCTGGTAAAAGACATTCTTCCACAAAGCCTGATCCACATTCTGTGAATCTGAGAAGTCAATGTCTGTCAGGATGACCTGCTCATATAGCCCCAAAAGGTCAGCTCTAGAAAACAGAAAGGGCACAACAGGACAGGACTGTACTAATTCAGTTATGTTGAGGGCATCTGGCAGCCAAACAAGTAGTCCAAGACATAAAAATAAAACAAACCAAACACACAGAAAAATGCTACTAACACACATCTTAACCCAAATCCTCACCTGAGCTGGGCCATGCGATCCAGTCCATCGGCACTTACTCTGTCTCTGGACAGCAGATTACTGAGCTGGAGCTCCTGTGCATCTGCAGCCTTGAGCATCCTTCCCAGCTCCCCTCTGGCTTGTTGCTCCATCTCTTCAAATGTCAAATTACCTCCTGCACCAGGCTGGGAATAACCTGCTCCCCTGTAACTCCCACAGAACTGAACCACACCAGGGCCTGGGTATATACCATTAGGGGGAGCCATTTGGTAGGGCCCCATTTGATAAGGATACGGACAACGCTGACTAGTGGGGTTGCCGGGACTATGTGGGTTGTTGGTGGGCATGGGGTGGCCGTAGGGGTTGTCGGAGTTTTGGAATTTGTAGTAGGCCATGGCGGCAACCTTCTGGGATCGAAAATGCTCACCCTGCGGGACTGGAGGACTGCATGCTATCTCTTCGTCTGTGTCCAGAAAGTGAAGTTGTCCATATCCCGTCCCTGTCTGAAGATATATAGGCTGTTGGAGAGATGAATGCTGTGAGGATTGGGTGCTGGTAAGAGCAGGTTTCTGGTCGGGGTTATTTGGATCCCAGAGTCGTCTAACGCCTCCTCCTCTGCCTCCTCTACTCCTGACAGCTCCTCCTACCCTAATTCCACCAAAAAGAAGCCTTTGCCCAACCTCAGGTGAATTGGAGATGTCTGTGCAGGCCGGAAGCACCAGGATACCTCCACCCCTGCCACGAGGAACCAAACCTGGCTTGTGATGTTCTGGCAGACCACTATGTGACCCGATACCAGACTGTTTTTCTAGAGAAACCCTTAAGATTCCCCGACCTCCTCCTTTGTTTCCCTTGGGTCTGTTCTTTTCTTCTCTCCGCCTTTCTGCACTTAGTTCCCCACTTCTT
Organism: Etheostoma cragini; assembly: GCF_013103735.1. NCBI lineage: Eukaryota > Metazoa > Chordata > Actinopteri > Perciformes > Percidae > Etheostoma > Etheostoma cragini. The sequence continues at coordinate 15,509,786 of NC_048419.1, read as the reverse complement.
CTCCTCCTCCTTCTATATTCTGCTATGTCACTCATCTCACTCCCTTCCATTGATTCTGTAGATGATTCCCCATTGGTTGTCCAGCTTTGTAAGTGACTCCTTCGTTCTTCTCCACTATTAGCCTTCCCCTCTTTGTTATTGTGCTTTGGCTGCAGGCGTGGCCACTTGGTACTCTCCACATCCACCCCTATTCCAGGACCATCCAGGCTGGTCACACTGCTGGTTGAGCTACTACTGCAAGTTCGATTCCGCGAGCGCCGAATATCTGATTTGGAATAGCGTTTTGAGATTGGTGCTGTGATGTTTGCATTAGATTTGTTTTTATCACCTCTTTCTACAGCCCCGTCAGCTTCTCTTTCTGTCTTAGCATCTTTCTCAGTACCTCTGGGCCGGTGGTTGTTGTCTCCTCTTCTACTTTCTCTGCGATTTTCTTTTCCTATGCTTTGGTGTGTCGCTCCCGGCTGACCTGGTTTGTTGTCCCTATCTGCTTCTGTTTGCCTCCTTTCTCTTTCCTTCTCCACTTTTGCTGGGTCACTCTTTCCTCCACCAACTGCTTCATCTTCTCTTCTGGAATCCTGATTCTTCTCTTTTTCCTTCTCTCCTCCCCTTTTCCTGCAGTTTCCCTTTTCTCGCTTCTCTACCTTTTCGTCCTCCTCTTTTGTTCCTTCTTCTTGGCCTCTCCTGTCCTCGTCGGTTGTTACCCATCTCATGCAACCTACCTCTTCAACGGCTTTGCCTTCAAATCCCACTTTACCCTTTTCCTTTACACTGAGTTTTTCTACTTTGCTAGTAATTTTGTCCATTGACGCATCAGACGGTAATGTTTTTTTTTCCACATCTTTGCTTCCTTGCTTTCTGCTTGCCTCGCTGGATTTAGACAATTTTAATTTTTCCTGTGTACCTTTTACTTCTTTAATTTTCCCTCCTTGCTTCTGTATAAATGATTTTTTGGTTTGCTCCCTGTCCCCTGCACTTATCTGGGATTCTGGCTCAGTTTTCTGCTTATTCTCCCTAGGGGGAGGCTTGTCCTGCTCTTTTCCAACTCCAGATTCCTTTCCCTGGATGCCCCTCCGGCTTCCAGGTTGATACAATTCTCTGTCTGGTTTGCGGGCTTTCCGTGTTGGCTTAGCAGCTCCAGCAGGTTCCTGGTCATCTCTGTCATTTTCAACAAAGACTTTCTCTTGATTTGCTTCTGATTTAGATTGCGAGTGGCTGCCTTTTCTACAGTTCTGAGTGTTACTTCCATCCCCTCGCATTCTGTCTTCATCTCTTTTGTCAGCGTTTGCCCCACCATATGTACACCCTTGTCTCTCTAAAACTTTTTCAGAGACACCCTTTTCCTCACTCTGTGATGGTTGGTCATGTTCATGTGAATCAGCAGCCTGGAGATCACTTTGACCAGTGTTTCCCTCCTCACTGTCTCTGTGACACCGTCCATGACCAGCTACCGTCTGGTAGCGCTGAAGTTCAGGATGCTTTCCGTCACGCTTCCTATGCTGCTTGTGTATTGGATGCTCCTGTTGCTCCTCTGCAGAATGAAAAACACAGAAAGAAAGTAGATGGAGCATGGGTATTAAAGAATAAGGTCAACATTTTCTGCTTCTGCCTTGTCAAAAGATCCCATGAAAAACGCCTCAGACTGTCTCTCAGTACTTTCTGACTTTTCTAACCTGTTTCTCTATGAACATAAATCTATAAAAAATAGTTTAAAAATACATAGCTTGACATGATCAGCTGGGCCCTGTAGTTTCTTATCAAACATCGCTTAAACAATGCATTTGTTGCTGGAAACTATTTTCAGCTGTGATTAATATGCATTTGCTGCTCTAGTAAGTATTGAAGGCAGCAGAAAGGTGCATGTTGGACTGACTCAAAATAAATTAGTCCCTGTGTTCATCAAACAGAAACCAGTCAAAAAGTGCAATGAAATGTGTAATTACCGTCTTCTTCTTTATTATAGCACCAGAATATAGTGGGTTTCGTTGACAATAAAAAAAAAAAAAACTAAACAATATCGATAACAACAACTGAAGTTCTGCATGTTTGGGACGCAGTCTGGGGAGATAAATAATAATAAGAGCCTAAGGGGAATGTGTGAATATTTACACAATAGTGCTACCCCACTAAACATTGCACAAATTAACATGAAAAATATGGCATCTGTTCACAGAAATAACTAGCTACAGTTAATGTCCGAAAGCCTTTCCTGTTTGGAATTGTGAAAAAGTTCACATAGGAATCTGCAGCTACAAATAAACTTTGACGGAAAAATGGGTAATGTTGGTTGGCGTCAGCTAATTTTCCAACGTCAACGTTAACTAGCTAAGAAAGATTACAAAGTTCGATTAATTTGGTCGTAACCATGGGTGTAGCTAGCTAAAACGTTAATGAGGACGTTAACACCATTTGACGTTTCATTTAGCGTAGCGGACACAGTTCTGCTACTAATGTACATAATGTATAAATAATAACTATAAAGAAATGTACGAATATGGGCAACAGTGGTTAAATCGTAAAAATAGCCGCACATAAATTATCTGGTGTCGTTATGGTTGAGGAAGGCGTTTAAAACAGACTGCGCGGGACAAATAATGGACAGGCAGACAGCAGCTAGCTAGCTAGCTAGCTAACAACATTAACGTTAGCTGGTTACAAACTTAGCAACTCAATAGGCTACTTTCATCTAACTTGGAAACTTCTTCGCTTCAATTTATCGATTTTTTCCACAAATGTATTCCTTCCAAGTATCTACTTTACTTCCTCTCACCTTTCTGCCAGTAAGTAATATTGACTGAATTCGACGCTTCAGCTCGGAGTTCCGCAGCTGAGATTCGCACTCTGTCCAGTTCGTTCGCCATCTTTTGCTCTCTAAAAACAAATACAACAAGTAAGTATGGTGGCCCAGCTGGATCAAACATATTGTGACAACGCTGCAAAGGTAGGTGGGAAATGTAGTACCGTCCAGTTTAAACTGTGCACACGGTTTATAAATCCGTTTCAGATCCAGGTAAAAGTAGCAGACTATTTCACGATGAATAATTCAAATGAGTAAAAGTCCTGCATTTGAGATTGTTTTTTATTGTAGCACTACACAACAAAGCACAATCTCCATCGTGTTAAATAGGCCAACAGTTTTATCTAACTTTATCTTACTACTATAGTGATAATACTACTATACTATTTAATAGTAGTAGCAATAATTGAACTTTTTAGGCCAAAAAAAGAACAAAAAGTCCTCATAGTCTTATATAGAATAACTACTTACAACTACTTAATATGTTTTAGGCTACTCTTAGCTAAATTTATATTGACTCTTATTTTAACGTTATCTTAAAAATGAATTTGCTGCCAGAAATACCTTTATTTCTTTATTTTATAGAGAGCATAATAGGGACATATTACCATATGCATATACTTTGTAAATAAATAAAATGAATCTTAATTAACAATTTTTGTTACAATTTCACCAAATGTATGTCAGTTTAAAATGTGTAGTTATGTAATCCTTATGTAGGCCTTGACCTACATGTGTGAGGCCTGTTGGAAGGCGTTTAAAGGTCCACACATAAAGACACAGACAACCCTTGGTATCCTTCATGTACACCCTCAATTCCAAACAATAGCCACTAGATGTCAGGATTTATTACTTATTCCCATTTTTAGCTCAACTGTCCTATCCCTTTGGACTGGCCCAACATCAAACTTTCTCCCATCTACTTTTGTTATCCACGTAAGTAGACTTAATCATGTGAATAAAGGGCAATATCTCCTTCTTGTCATATCTTTTCTCTCATGTCTTCCACTCATGACTTTGATGTGAACTGACCAATTGCAAGGAGAGGGATTATGAGACTCCAGAAACAGGGGACAGAAACATATGACTGGGTAGTGCGTGTTTGTGTGTTGCTGACATCATCAGTGTGGCTGATGCTAGAGTAAACAGCTTCATTTCCCTAGCAACACCAAATTAAAGGGACAGAATATCATGTCCTTCCTATTAATCTATAAATCTCCCACACACTATTCTTCATCCAGAGCCAAACCGCTTCTTTTTACATACAGGCTACTATATCATGTCAGTTAATAATTCATCCAAATTGCTGTATGGCTCAATTCTTTGGCATAGTAATCAGATATGTATACTATACGATATGTAAGATACTTCTTACAGTAGTAGAATTTACTTTGGTCTAACCCAACTTCTTTAGCTTTTAAACAGATTTTTTTTATCTTCTATTTATTACATTTTCTGTACATTTCAAAATGTTTTTACAAGATTTGATTTTACTCATGATATTGTTTTATTTCATTATCGTTATCAAATTTCATATTTCATGCAAAGCACTTACAATACAAACTTAAATAAAGATATATTGATCATGATTATTATAATTATCCAACTCTCTCCATTTTCATTTTATAATGATAATAGTAATAATAATAATTATTATTATTATTTTTAATATTATTAGTATTAATATAGGGTCTAAAGCCATATTGTGTTTGAATGCAGAATGCTGTTTTGATGCTAGTATTGTCTCTTGATTAAGTGCACTGGCACACCAGGGGTTGAACAATGTTTCGTGTCTGCAGTGGAGAGGTGTGAGAGAGGGAGGGGGGGGGGGGGGCTGCCGGAAGTGGTGGGCGTGTTTCCCATTGTGTGCATGAGTCTGCAAGTGTGTGTGCCTCTGTGTATGTGTGCAGAGTTCTGATTGTCAGTGCTGCACCACAGTGCAGGTGGAGCAATGCAGGATGATAAGAGACACAGAGAGAAGGCAGGGAGGTACGGATGGAGGGAGACAGAGAGAAAGAGGAAGCAAGGGAGAGAGTTAAGGAGGCATGATGCAGGAGGAGAGAACAGGAGGAAGAGAGACGGAATACAGATGAGAAAAGCGTGGGGAAGTAGGGAGTTTTTGCAGATGAATTTCTGACGCCAGGTGGTTTCTCCAGACCAATCATATCTCCATGTCTCCTGCCCCCATCTCATCTTCTTTGTCTCTGTCTGTCTATCTCTCTCTGTCTTCCCCCACTGGGACACCGGGAGGTGGGAGGAGATGACTTTTAGCGTAGACTGGAGTGGAGGAGGAGGAGGACTGATGGGGTTATACAGTCAGCGGAGATAGGTGGAGACAAGAGTGGGACATTGTGGTTGAGGACGGAAAAAAATGAAAATGCTGGGGTCGAAAAACGAGTGATGAATAAAAGAGAATGGAAATGGCAGTGAGTTAAAAGTAAGAGGACGGAACTGGGATTCACGTAAGGGTAGGACAGACAGACAGAAAGACAGAGAAAGAGAGACTGAGGCCAGAGACTTGTGTGACGCATATTTGCTGGCACTAGATATTTGGAGTATATCCATTTCAACTGTTTTTTTATGTATAATTCACAAAAAGAAATTGAGGGAGTGACAGGGGAGGAATGAGCAAAAATGGCAATTTGAGATAGAATACATAGAGTGATGTGTCAGAGCAGAGGAGCCAAACAGAAAATAGAAAATTTAAAACAGGAAGCATTTGACTGTATTTCATGACCTCATTCAATAAAAGTTTTATTAAAAACATTAATCAAAGACCAAAACTATATTTCCATACTCCTGTCTATGTTGTGAACTAACAACACCAGCCCTTAATATACCTTTTAAAGTAACTTCAGGGGTGTTTAAATCATCATATTCCACAGTGTCTATTCAGTATTCAGTATATACAGTATTCTGTTTTAGCTTTTTCAAACCCTTCATTGAAGCGAAGTGACGATTTTCAAACCCCAAATGTTTTTAATGGGTGCTCTCTTCCATCAAATACAAATATTTGTAATGCTGCACATTCTGCTAAAATTCAACCTGACACATTTGGTATCTCCTGAAACTTTGGTTTGGATCTTAAAGTTTTGTGCATTTGAACAATGCTTGACTGCACTAAAGAATTCTGGATACAAGAGTAGCATCCAGTGTTAGGGTTCCAATTTGGAACCGTGTTAGACCGGCTGACATGAGACCATACAGGCTTTTAACAGAATGTTTTTAATATAGTTTTCATGGACAGGGACCCAGTACATTGAAACTGATTGCACAGAATACGTTTGTAATGACTGGCACACAGGTCATTGCGTTTACACCAGTCGTGACAGCAATGCTGGTATTGTTTTCACCTTGTGAGTGTGTGTGTAATCATGGCAAAATGTGGTCTAGAGACACTGACTGTAGCAGGAACTACATAGCGGATTTCAGCGGATTTTTAGCGTCACAACTGTGCAGGATGCAATCACAAAACTTTACAGGCCTGGTTTGAAGATAGGTGTGGTCAAAGCAAGTGTGCCAGAAGTAGATGATGGAAAGTAAAGAAGGGGACAATGGCCCCCCACTTCACTGATGTGATCCCATTGCAAGATTGTAGTTTTTACAGCTGATTTTAAGAGATAAACTTACAGGGAAACTCCTACTTTATATTTAGGCTATGCATATGCAGTATACACAATATTGGGACAGTGCAAAGGATTTGACACATAACTAAACACACATATGCTACTTAAAAAATCCTGATGATATGCAGTGAATATTCCAATGATCCGCATGCTAAACAGACTGCCCACGCTTGAACACACACACACACACACAAACACACACACACACACACACACACACACACACACAGCTGGCATTGCACGTTAATTACATTCAGCATATGACTTTGGCCTAATGTTGTGAAGTTTTGTGTGAGTCACTGTTGGAGTTCCAGCAGATGAGACGAGACAGCATAGGACTTTGCAAAAGGACAGGCAATGGTGGCATCCTTTGCCCCAGATGCTCTGCAAATCTAATGAAATCATGGGATTAATCTTGTCATGTGCATCTCAGGTAAGTTAATTTTGTTGGAGCCATTTAAATGGCTCCAGAGGCTGAGCAACACATGTCACTGATGAAGTAAATGTGACATTACACACATATTTTGTCCTTCCATTAAAAAAACACACATATTTAAAGTTTTTGAGTAGAAATGGATTCACAATATCTGTCTCTGCCTAGGTGTGTGTGTGTGTTTGAATGTCGAGATGCTGCTGTGTGTGAATGTGGGTTTGCGAGCTCACAAATCTTGCAGACCAGAAGAGCACAGAGACATTGGCGGTAACGATGCGGGGGCGAGAGGGGTTTCACTAATAAACGCCCACTCTTTCCAAACCTCCGTCTCCCTCTGACACACTACCACCGAACACACTCCTCCTCCCCTGCTCTTCTTTGACAGAATCCTCATTAAGGGCACGTTTGGCAGCACAGTCCTCCTCCTCCTCCTCCTCCTCCTCCTC
>NC_048419.1:15487013-15502387 GCF_013103735.1 Etheostoma cragini | reverse complement strand
GGGCGTGAATAATGGGTCTACTAACTCAATCCATCACATCATTGATATGAATTATAAAATCATGTCATAAAAAGTTTCAAATTACACCTTGGAGTTAAACAACATTGAGCATGCGCCATAGAAATTGAAGGTGTTATTCTACATTTGCAACTGTGACAGCTATAAATCATAAAGTATTACATGAAAGGCATGCCAGAAAAATTCCTGCCAGTGGCTTCCTTTGAAATAAGTTTGCTGCTTGAGAGTTGAATTATAATTGTTTTTTAAAAATCCTCAGACGGTAAGAGGGAATTCAGTAAAGTCTGGATAAAGAATGGTGTGTGTGTGTGTGTGTGTGTGTGTGTGTGTGTGTGTGTGTGTGTGTGTGTGTGTGTGTGTGTGTGTGTGTGCGTACGTGTGCGTGTGCGTGTGCGTGTGGAGGTGGGTTGCACAAGAGACAAACAATAATCCACAGTTTGTTGGAGTTTTGGTGTTTTCTTTCGTGGCGTGACTCTGTGCTTCCTCAACTCAAGACATCTTCAAACATAAGAAACACATTTGAGGCATTTTAGTCCTGCATCCAAAGTGCATCTAATTTATACAAGACTCTGACTGCTCACGCCTACGCCTGTCTGACACACTTCTTTACGCACAAGGGTCTCCCCCAAATCTATCCCTGCATTTGTTGTGAGTTCAACGTCGTCCGTGTGGATTTCCGCACGGCTCCTGTCCTATCTCTCCCGACCTTTTTTTATATGTTGGAATCTAGGTTGAGCATTTACATCAAGTTTTATTTCTAAAATTACATAAATAAAAATAAAATAATAAGTATTGCACTGCACCAACATTTTCAGTCTCTGGAATCAGGCAGCCGCAGTGATTCGTCGCCGAATCTAAACACCATGTTTCCACATCGCTATCATCACTTGGTGAACACATTTTAAACATATTCGTCAGCTTTAGAGGCATTTTGTTACAAAACAATTAGTCTATTTTACTAGTCTCCAATACATAGACTGTATCGAGGGAGAAGTGGAAAAGACTGTTTCAGGGTTGGCTTATCTGATTGACAGATTTAAACATACAAAATAATATTCGTTGATGCATCCACCCACTTGAGCTGATCATGATGTCACCGGAACAACAATTAAATCCTCTGACAAAAGCAATTACAGCATCTTTTATTGGCAAAAAAGAATTTGACAATCTGAAATGCACGCCTTGCAATATTTAAAGACGGCTAATTTTGTAATAAACTGTTATAGGAATATTCGAAAATGGAAACACGATCCAACTCACTAATGTTACCTCAGAGACTCCAAAATGTCCTTTTTTCCTCTCAAGAGCTTTTAATATTTAACATCTTTTTGTAAAGAGCGACATAGACTACACAACAAACGTGCTATTTTCATCGTCCTTTTTAAAGACCTGCACAGTGATTCAGGCTATACTTTTCCTCCCCTTTATAAATAGCTGCACTCCGACTCCGTTCAATGACGTGGGATACGCACGTACATGTGTAGGTGAATCTTTGAATGAGCTCTCCCTCTCCCCCGTTCCTCCCTCCCTCCCCCGTTTCCCCCACTAGTTACTACGGGATCTCTATAAAAAGCCTACGGTTAATGGGAGAGCCCGGTCTGTATGGGAAGCGACTTTGGAGAAGAGGGACGACAGCGTCTGTGCGCGAAGACAGCATGGCACAGATTTGCGTTGACAGTTTCATGTTGATTATGAAGCGAGTTTAGAGATACAGACATATTCCTACAGCAAGGAGCCGCAGCCATGGTCACACCGGGAACTTTGACTGAGGTAAGTTAAATTCCTATTTCTACAGACCAGATGTTGGGTTGCCTCATCTGGATCCTTGGGAGGGAGAAAAAAAAGTGCAATAGGGAGAGAGTGTATTGGACGGGCCACCCTGCCCAATAGTCTGCTTTGAATGACATTATTCTAGTCTTCACTCTTCGGTTGGAAGTTGCTGCAGTGTGACTCATTTTTTCCTCCCATGTGGAAAGCAGTCAGCCTGCAACCAGCAGGAGAAAATCTCAGAAAATACGAACTGCGGACAAAAGAAAAATCGCCTTTGTGTTGTTTCTGGTTCACTTTGTTTACGCACTGTACAAAACTATATTTAAATCACCATACGTGTTGGTTAATTATGTTTACCTGTCATAAAGATTCTAACGGGTTCACAATTAAACAGTTAGACGCTGTTTTGATTGCCACTAAGGCAGCCAAGGACCCTGTAGGTATTGTCCGGTGTTGTCCACCTAAGGTGTGCAAATGCCACCGTGCAATGTCCACTGACACTTGCACAGACATAAAGGCGCAAACACGTCTCCTGTGCCCTAATGTGTGTGTATCCTGGTTTCCGTATGAGCTTGTGCTTGTAGGTGTGTGTGTGTGTGTGTGTGTGTGTGTGTGTATATGTGTGTTTGTGTGTGGGGGGGGAGGGTGGTTGAGTGTGGAGGTGGGGGTGTCCCTCACCAACCCCTTTACATTCTCGGGAGCGCGTGGCACCGGGAGGATTCCGGTGATAGTGATGACATTATAGCCATCACTTTCTTTCCTCGCCTCCGCCTCTCCCCTTCTTGTTCTTCCCTCCTCCCTTCCCTTCATGAACTTCCGGACGGCGTTTCCTTTGACTTTTTTCTGTTTCAGTTCTGTGACGTCGTCAGCTAGTGAAGTCAGCCCTGCGTCATTCTTGCGCACTTTGCAGATGAAACGCAGTCACCTACTATAACCCATTTAAAGGCATAGCTCGCACGTACACACACACACACACACACTCACACGCACGCGTACACTGCAGTGTGATCCTCTGGCGTGCGGGGGTGTGAATGCGCAATGTGAGAGGCTCGTGCGCGGACAACACGAGGAAGGAGTGTGTGGAGCGAGTCAATGAAACCCCTTGTTCATTCACAACTCGTTGCTGTGGCTACTGTTGCACTGACTTTGATCAGACAATGTTAATCATGTGTTAGTAAAGCAAAGCAATAGACTATTGTATTAGGGTATTATAATAAAAATATGTAGAGAAAATATTAGATTAAGCAGACCATTGTGTGTGATACCAGCATTATTCAAACAACCTTGTTCATGGTTATACTGAATGCAATATTTTAGTAGCCTACGGTGCAACAATTCTTGATGAAAATACAAGGACAAGAGTGAGATTCATCAAAGTCCAGGCTCAAGTTCACGGCACACTTTTTATGATTCAGTGCGTATTTCACTGCCTGCTCGTCAAGTCAAGCAGTTTCTCCCCGGTGCCATGGAAACCGAGCCAGACCAAGCCACTGCCCACTCGCTCTGATAAGCCTAGCTGCAGAATGGGACGAGAGCCGATTGGTTTGCTTGCAACATGACGTCATATGCCCGTACCCACTGGCATGTGACTTGTCGAGCAGTGAGACGCGTAACGGTAGGCTACTAGTCACCTGACCAACATCTATTCGGTAATGAGAGACTGCAGGACCTGTGGTCCAGTTGGAGAACCTCTGGCGCTACAATATGACTTTAACAGTTACATTTTTTAGATTTAATATATAGTTATGATATGAAATACACACTATTTTACTACTTTTAGGTTACCTTTCCTCTCCATTGTCAGCGTCGTCCACTTCAGGACCGCGGACAGCACCGAGCCACAGCGTCACTTTGTCGCTGTCCCAGCGTCATGGTGCTGAAACACAGATGAAAAGGAACCTGTTGCAGTAACACGTTCATTAACATTGACATGAGACATTATGCTTATTCAGTGACATAGATCTGTTTAAACAAGATATTTGCTTGTTGAAATGAAATGAAGCTTTGTTTTTTAAAACATCTTTCTAATAGTGCATACAGATGGCTTTCCATTAGGATTTTTCTTGCTAGACAGATTTGATTCACTGTTGCATGTAAGGTTCCTAGTTCTTACAGAGTTAGCTGTTGGAATCATAATGTACAATGATTGCTTAGCTTTGAAATGTCCTCTGTACTTGGCCAGTGAGTCACTGAGTAGAGTATCATCAGCAAAACTGATCAGGTACATCTCCAGGTCAAAGGGCCAGAAACACACCAGTTAGTTGGTTGGATTTAAAAAGTCTTATACCAAAATGACTTGTTTGGGTCTAATTGACAATATGTTTGCCAATATTAGATTATCATCAAACTATTAAACATACAGTAAATGTATAATATGAACATGTTCCCAACAGATGAAAGATCAGTGGTGTACACTATTGGGGAATATTCTTTAAAAAAGTTATAATTGTCCTCTTAGATAGGTGACAGAGATTCATTGTATAAAAATAAAACATAAAAACACTCTACTAGATCCCTCTCTCCTTTCCTCTTGTTGTCCGTCTTCTATGCTCTCTCACACACATAGTATGAACACTAACTAGGCCAAAGACAGTGAAAACAGTGGTTGCATGATGCCTATTGCCAATCTTGCCAAAAGTTCTTTTTTAAATGCACGTTTCTAAAGTTTTCCAAGGCTCTTACATTTAGACAAATCAGTACAATATTTAGATGATTGATTGTTTGCTTGGTTACTTGGTTGATGTACGGTATTTGTTCAACTTCCTTAGATAGCCTCACCTATACAAACATCAGTGTAAATAATGGTATCATTTGTACCATAAATAAATAAATGAAAATGAAAAAAAAAAATCCCTGGACCCTGAGAACAGACCAGTATTAAGACTCATCATATGGCTTCATAATAGCACATGAATACCAATTGGACACTGTAATGTTTCAAAAGATTAACAAAAACCCTTCCACCAATTCTCTATTTGCTACCCCAGTTTAGAGCACAGCTGTAAAAGCTAATTTGACAGCAATCTGTCAGCAACATGCAAACTAATAATTGAGGTAAAGAAGTTGTTTTTTTATAGAAACTGCACAATGTCACAACTAATGATGCATAGATGGTGCTAAATATAACTATTACAGTTAATGCAATAGTTTTCAGCCTCTTATCGACTCAGTCATGTACCTAAATCCTCTCCTCTTTTTGCGATGCAGGTTTTCAAAAGGCAACCCTTCTTACCATCTCTTCCCCATCCTCCTAACTTGGCCAGAGCATCAGCACCTTGGCTTTAGACTGCTTACTGCTTACACAGTGTCACAGTACAGTAACAGTCTACAGTCATGGCTACTGAAGCCTGGCAATGCACCAAACACCACGCTGAAAACAACATGGACATGCAGAGGCCATGCCGTAGTGATGTCAACCTAAAGGAGAAAAACACCATGGAAATTCTGTTCAGTACACTTTGTATTTTAGAGAATTCTCTCTGTGTGTCTCTGCTGGTCTGTCTCTTTTCTCCTGCTCGAAAAGGAAACCTGTGTGGGCTTGCATTGGGGGAGTCCTGCACCATGTAAGTGCGTAACATCCGCACTCAAACCAATGAGACCTTGCAGTTTCTAGTTACCATGCCAACTCCAGCTCCACCTCCACCCGGCTGTCTCCATGGCGACCGTGGCTTTAGATTGTTACTTAAGCAACCGCACCATGGTAACAGTCTACAGCCATGGTCGTTAGGGGCAGGTGGCACAAGGGACGAATAAGAAAGAATAAAGTTTAGTTGTAGCAAATAATTAAGTTGGCATTTGATTTATATTTATATTTTTCTCAATTAGAAAGTAGGTCATAAGTTACTCACTCATCCATATGCTGTTTGGAGCAGCAAAGTTGTCAATTTAATTTCTTTGTGGCTACACTTTTATACTGTATAGTTTTTTAATTCTACAATATCATAACAATACATATAATGTAATCTGATACATCATAAAAATGAATAAAAAAGTACGCAATGACACATACGGACACATATTTCTTTTCACTTTTACTTTATTAGGTGTAATGTGTTTTTTTATGGCTTGGTCATTGAGCACAGTGATGAATGCAAAGAGCACACGCTGAACAGATGAGTCAGCCAGCTCCAACACCTGTTCTCCTCTCTATTCTTCAGACAAAAGCAGTCTCACTTCAAAGCAGCACAGGCAGGAATTCCCAGTAGGCAGCGCTGCAACCTGCAGGCACACAAAAACCACACACTGGATCCTACACATATGGGCTAACCCACATGCAGATACACACCTATGGTATGCTCACAACAAACAAACACACACAAACACACACACACATATAATGCACTAGTCCTTGGCCCACATTCTTCAAGCACTACTCTATAATATCCAGTGTGATTCTGCCCTCTAAAGGACAGTATTTGTCAGTGTTGTCTGCCTATCACATAGCTACTAAACCCAAGCTGAGACATTTTGAAGCCCAACATGTGCCTGATTTAATAAAAGAAAAGAAATTAAATAATATAAAACAATATCTGCCTACGGAGACTTGAGTTTGTAGCTGCCTTTCTTGTCCTACTGAAAGTGTGTTCAGTTTTCACATTTTGTAGCTGATGCGACAGATGTTTTTTTTTTTTTAGGGTTGCAGAAGAAAAGTTAGATAACCAAAGCCAGCATGACAGAAAAGTAGATTTCTCTTTTAAAGGATGTGTGTTAGCTGTCCAAAGTCTCAGATAGTTTAGATAGTTAGAGTTTTTATTAGTAAGTAAAAAAAAAGCAGAGCAATACAGAGAACTGATCAATTTTAGTCTTAACTGCATCCTTGTCCATCACATTTCTGCCATTGATCATTTTCTTTGTGTGTGATCCTTTAACATTTTAACATATTTGCTGTGTGTTGTGACTGAAGAAGAGACAACAGGAGGAGAAAAAGAAAGGTAGATGAACAGTTGTTTATCTTCTACTTCCCTGCACCGTAAAAGCTCATGTGCTGACAGATAGACAACAGCACATAAACTCTTACTGTTCAGGGCTGAGAAGCAGTTATCTGATACATGCACGCACACACACACATACTGCAAATCAAACCACATTTAAAGTTGTATTCCACTGATGATTGATGAACCAATGTCAAGGTCTACTGTTTATCATTGCTGTGGATTTCTCAATCTTGTCAATTTGAAAATTGTTTATGTATGATTGCATTGCTAAAAATGATTTAATTTATTATAAATGAACCTATAAACCTTTAATATCATTTAGTATATCAGTCTTAGACCCAGTGTAGGATCCCAGGTTCCAGTGCCAAGCTAAGGAAGTTTGGTGTAACCGAACACCCATGAAACTTAAAACCATGGTTTTATGGCTTTTATTATGGTCATCACTTCAGAAGCTACTTGATTGTAATTTTCTTGTTTAGTTTATTTAGTGTACATGGTATTCCTCTACAAATATCAGTAAGCTACACACGCATAGCAAGGGCTTTGATGGCATCATTGCGGCGTCCCTTTTTCACCCTCAAAACCTCTTAATCATTTTCTGAAACCACATAAGATTGCACAACTGCATATTTTTGGGATATGTGAGCCAAGCCATTCCCCCTCTCTCTCTCTCTCTCTCTCTCTCTCTCTCTCTCTCTCTTATCCGGACTCTACCACAGTCCTCCTCCATAGTCACAAGGACTAATATTACACCAGTAGTGTCAGTTAGGCACCCATAAGGACAGCCAAACCACAGCTGTCCTCACCAGGGCCCAGCCACGGCCTCTAAAACATTCCAGTAAAGCACACGAGCAGGCAAGCGACTGCAGATTACATCATGCAGCAAACGGCCGCTGGCCTAACTTCAGATGGCCTCAGCTGTGTCCTCAGTTCCCCTCTGTACCTTCTCGGTCAATAATCAAATCCACCTCCATCTGAACATAATAACATCTGGTATTGAAAATACAATTTTAACCAGATACACCCTCATTGAAAAGACAGGGTGCTGCAGGTGATCAAATCTGTGACTGTGACAGGACTATACAATACGTTGTGTCTGAAATCAGTCGGAGGGACAAATAGAAAGAATGCTATTCTTGATGACTGGACGAAGACAACAACTAGACAAGTTTTTGCCCTAGCCAAAGTACATTTGTCCACACAAACAAGAAAACCACAAAGCAGAGGTAAACAAGAACATTATGCAAGCATGGAATAACAAATGACCAAATCACACCCATATGGAGGAATAAAATATGCAGACACACACACACACACACACACACACACACACACACAAACTCTCTGACTCTCTCTCTCTCTGCCATTGTTTGTGTCTAGATATCCCACTGCAGCATAGATATCTTCACTGTGTAGTTAATGTCATTAGCTGACATCAACTGACATTTCTTGCCTTTTCTGTTCTTTAAATAGCGATCTGACTGACAACTCTAAACTCCCACTGTTTCCTCTTTCATTTGTCAACAGACATCACACATGGCAAACACATTGTATATCTAACCAGCTCTCACATCATGAGGTTACTTTCTTTTACTTGGCAGGCTCATGCAGGCGCACATGTACACCCAGTCAAAGACAAACACAGCAACCCACACACACAAACAAAGGAAGCAGAGAGGTAAACCTAAACCCCATGTGATACTGGACACAGCACATACCTCTGCAAAACCTCCAACATGATGTTACATCACGTCCATCTGCACCAGCCTACCAATTTAACGGGCCACAACACACACACACACACACACACACACGCGTTGCCTTAAACTAAACAGTTCACAGAGGTTTGAAATATAAGGTTAAAAATCCAAATGACCCAATAGTCCTTCTGTCTTCAGCATCTTCTCTTTGTAGCGATAAAAACACAGCAGATTACACTGATGAAAAAAATAAAAAATGGGGAGTAGTTGCAAAAAATGCATATAAATCCATGTTGGAGGCCAGGTGATACAATCTGAAATCCCCTGCTGAATTTTGCAGATTATTCCAGTGGGAGTTGTCAGGAGTGGAATAGTAACAAGGCAGATATGGTCAATCTTGTCAGTGCCTGAATGGGCCTGGGCCATGGGATGACCAGGCTCTTTGGAGTTTAAGTGCAACTCTTATATAGACTTACTTACCACGTGGCCCCTCCCCTCCTTCCATCTCCCATAACAACAAATGCTCCATAATCAAAATAGAGCCCATCTGTGCTCTGACACACGCCTCTGCCCCCTGCTCCGTCCCCCATGCTCCACTGGGGGAAAAGGGAAAAAGTGATCCTTCAATTGCGGCGCAAACGTTAATGTGCCCTTGCCCTTCCTTTTCAACCGCAACAGCCAGAGAGAGGCAAAGTGGGAGAGGGGGAGGCAAAGAGGGAGGATAACTCCACCCTCATCTGTCTCTGTCTCTCATTCCGTTTTTCCCGGTTGTTGTGCAACAAGGGGAACAGATTCCTGAGAAGGGAGTCACGGCTCTGTTGTAAAACTTACTGGCAAGAGTCACTCTCTGTGTTTTTCTTTTAACGTTTCCCTTGCTCACTAACTCTCTCTGTTCGTCTCTAGCCTACTTGTTATCAAAACCATGTGTATGAGTGTGTGTGTGTGTGTGTATGTGTGTGTGTGTGTGTGTCTGCTGTGGCGGTCTTGGAGGGTCACAAGGGCCACAGGGGAGCACAGAAGACAATAAATACAAGGGCAGGTGGGTGGCAGCTGTGGCTCATTAGTTGTTGAAACAGGTGACATGTTATAAACATTAAGACAGAACAAGAGAGTAAAAGTGTCTGTTTACAAGAGTGGAAGTTGATACTCAGAATAACATATGTTACTGTGGAATATTCTATCACAAAGGCAAATAACCATATATAATAGCCCGCAGTCACCTGTAGTTTTCAGATCAAAGATGGATTTGGAGGTATCCAGACAACTATTTTTGGCCATGTCATAAATGAAGCAGACATGTAATAGGGTATGTTGAGCCTGATGACACTCAGGATGCATGAGGGAGGAAGATGTTAAGGAGAGTTCAAATTGAGGAAGATGTCGGTGGAAGAAGAAAGGAAAAGGAAAGGAGGGAGAGAAAGAGGTAGAGGAGAGAGCACACATCTGGAAAAAATTGAATGAGTGCACTCTGACGTGTACGTGCTTCAGCTACAAAAGAACAACATGTCCTTGAACTTTGTGCATTTGGGTGTGTGCATCAACCTGACTATATAACTACCACATGAGAAAACACCTTCATGCATCCCTATAAGCAAAAGAAATAGACCAATCATTGAGATGCATAGCATCTGGATGGCAGACCAACTCTTTTATTACTCTTCCCAGCAGATACTTATATAACTCCAATACAGGTGAAATGACTCAGTAACCAAATAATGTGTAAAGATGACTCCAATTTCATTCAGTTCATTTTTATTTGTATTAACTGAGGCTCTGACATAACATTATTGTCATAACTTTCCACAATCATGGGGGAGTGTTTCCAGAACCTAAAATGTCAATCCTCGCACTGCCAGACCTTCCTCCGCAGCGCTGTGGAGGAGGAACTGGCTCGTCCACACAACATTCCGGGATGGGAGGAAAACGTGCTCTGGTTTATTGTCGTCATCCTGGGACCGGACACAGTGATGGTGCCTGTGCAAAAAAGCCTTGGAAAGGAACTTGTTTTGGTGTGACACACGTACATTCAAAGATTGTTTTAGTTGCAAGAGGAAACTTGACAGATTGTCTAGCTAGTTGTCTTGATTTCCCATGCAGAGATCTGAGGAGCAGTTAACCATAGTCCTCATAAATCCACAAGAGTTTAACATGCCAAAACAGAACGTGGCAGGCAAAATTTTCGGTGACAACGGAACAATCCCGGAAGTGAAGCGTTGTGGATACTAGTACTCTCCGGGTGTGATGGTTTTTTAAAGAGGAAAATACTTTTAAGATTCTAATTTTGAGATTGCAACAGAGGGAAAATTGGAAAATAGCCTACACTTCCTTTTTTTCCAAGTAAAATGAGTCACTTTACTAATATTGATATTTATCTCATTCCCAAACAAATTTGTAAAATTCCGTGATTGTTCACATCTGCAGAACTGTATAAAGGCATTAGTAAACTTCAAACGAAGTGTTTATTGGATTGGCATGCAGCATCTGAAACGCCTTTTCAGACCACGGAAGGAGTGCCTCATCAGACTGTTTGTTAGGTGCATCGACAGCAGGAAAAGCACAGTTGTAATCGATAAAAACTTAATTGGACCAAAGCCATAGTGAATTTTATTAACTACACTTGTGCTTTGCTGTACGATAAATTGAAACACATGTAGTACAAGGAAAAAGTCATGCATTGGAAATGACTTAAGCGATTGAGTCTCAATAAATGTGACTTTAAAGATATTTTACAGGTCAAAAAAGAAACAGAGTACATTAAATATACAATTGTCACTTCATTTATTGTCTGTTACAATACATCTTCCCTGAGAAGGACAGCAGTCATTGTTCTGTTTTGGATGGATCAGAGCTGAGTTTTTCAGAAAAAAAAAAAAATGAGAACAAAGGTCATGAATCTGAACTTCAAAGTTTTAGTGCCTCTGGAATCAGATTTCTTTGAACATTGAATAATCAACATTCAAGCAACAACAGTGCAGTGCTTAAGTTTTTGTCATGGCTCTTAACTTATTCAGCATATGACTGAGTTTCTGTGACATTCGGTTCTCACTGGAATCTCTTGAGAAAGTCCTGGTAGGCTGGTCTGTAAGCAGACGCAGCAGGAACAAAATGGCCACCAGGATGTGTCAAGACCTGAGGGTGTTGGAAGGAGGGGAGGAGATCCCTGCTCATGTTGTCAGGAATGACCCGGTCTTCCATTCCAAACACATGTAGGGAGGGAATCTGAAGGGGAGGGTTGTAGAATTTTTGGTGTTCCTCACATGCGCTGCGGAAACCAGCGACAAGGATGGCAAAGCGGAAGCTAAACTCTGGCTCCAGTTTTTGCTCCTGAAGAGAGCACAACATGGCCACAAAAGCTGCTCCCTGACTAAAGCCTAGGAGGCCGTCAAATGGACCTTGGGCCTTCACAGCTTCTCTCACAGCCGTCACGCTCTCATCGAGCCCAAGGCTTTCTTCACAGTGCTGCTGAGCACTGAAACTCCGAGCCTGGACATCGGAAAACCACCAACCCCTGGGGTCCTCCTCGCCCCCAGGTCCAGGACCTGAACCATTCTCCTCCTCTGGAGCTTTTGAAAGGACAGAAGAAGAAAGTGGTTATTCTGCTGTTTTCAATTATTTACAATTCAAAGGGAGGCACCAAAGATGAGTGGACTAAAGTTTATTTCATCCTCTTAAAAAACTTAGAAAAGTTTACATTAGGACTTAAATACAAACATGTGTTGTACTACATCGCACATGGAAATAGGTCAACATTTCCTTAATTTTCCGGAATTTTTTCATATTCTGTGTTCTTAATATTTTATAGAAATTGAAATCTGCATGTTTCAATCTGATGACTAAATGCAGTTTGAAATATGCATATTTGTATTAATAACAATGGTTTGCATACAAGCAGGAAGTTATCTTCAGATTACAGGTAAGGTGGAAAGTGATGAATGAATGAATGAATTACCTTGTTATAGCTACAGTCTGTAGCTAAAATTCTTTCTTAACTTGTTAAGGTTACAAAACGTTAGCTACAGCAACTATAAGGTTAATTCCAGAAGCCAAAATAGCAAGTGTCAATTTCAAAAAATCATTTGCATAATTGTTATCAAGACAATGTATGTAGTGTGTGTGTGGCAGGTGATCGAGGTGAAGAATGTAATCTTCGTTGGTCCAGGGTTTTATGGAAGGTTGATTAAAAGATACTATAGAATTATTACAGTAATTGAAAATGGTTACATCACGTAATATGCCTATATCATGTTAGCTCCTTAAGGTGTGATTGTAGAACAAAGTGATAGCAAGCTTTTAAGTCCATCTCTATACTTTCATTTACTAGATAACAGTCAACCAGCTTGTTAACTTTACTAACGTACACATTCAGTGTGCTTTGGTTGGATGCAGGTGTAGAGGAGGACTTACCTTCACTACTGGCTTGCTGCACACTGTGCGGTGCGCTGAGGTAAACAAACTCCACTTGTTTCTTCAACAGCTTCCGCAGAGCTCCCGTCTTTTCACGGTACGAGCTGCCGTTCTGACGGTAACCATGAATGCACAGGACCCGGAGAGGTGCCATGGGGAGGTTAGCCTAGTTAAGCTAATGCTAGCCAGAGAAGTTAGTTTCAGTCACAGAAAGAGGATATCAACGTTAATATATAAGAATAACAACTCGTTGTCATATAGCACACCACTTTATCTGGTCAGATAAAATACAAAGCGCGACGTTTTCACGACAAAATAGAGTTACTTGGCTATTGAAATACCGAAAGTTTAGCAAATTTGTTCAAATCGAAAGTACTTCCGAAAGTACTTCCGTTTATTCTTTTCAAGGTAAAATCCTTGTTGCTAAACACATGGCTAATTTTTCTCTCATTACCACTTTGAAAATAAAGACTATATGTAAAGAAGTATAGTGAATGAAACTAAAAATAACTTCAGCACACTTTTTTAAATTAAGGAAATCCCTCGCTTGACAGCTTCCAACAACAGTTTAGTCAAGCTATAATATGTCATTGTGAGCTGCTAGAAATAGCTGATGTACTGATTTCTATACAATGAAATATTAGATAGGTCTATATCCCAAGGCAGGGCAGCATACTCTTAAGGATGTGCTATAAGTGTGCAATGTATAATAATGTGCAATGAATTACATAACTGGAATAAGGGTTACAATAATTAATATAAAAATATAAGAACATTATAAATATATGTATTACAGGTATCGAAATAGGTGTAAGTGTATTTTTCACAATTTAAAAATGAAAAATTGACATATGTTACAATTGGTGGGCTACAAAAACAACTTACACAGTTGAGTGGAAATAAGCAAAAAATATGCAGGGTAATACAATGGATTCACAGGGGACAATGTGCTAGGCAAGGCCAAGAATATACTGTACATGTTTTCTTAGTCTCTCTGTGTTGGATTTGCGCTGACAGAGTTGTGTTGCTGCTCTGCTTTATTTCTGCAGCAGCTCCCATAACATCCCGCTAAACATAGGGCTTATACCAGTTATGCTGCAACGGTTCACATCCGCTACATGACACGCTGCACTCTTGTGTTGACTTCATGGGGCAAAGAGTTTAGGCCTCATGTTATGGTCTCACAGGAAAAATATCATGTGTGTTCATTGCATGCCATTCCCATCCCATATTATAACATATATACTTAAATGTGTCAATAAATGCTGCAAAGTTAAACTACTGAGGCTTGATGGTTAAATCAAATCTTTGACATTGACAAGAGGAGACAGTTTGTGTTTTGTATTTCTGTACTTGTCTGAATTATTCAGCAGTGGATAGTCTTCTCTACAGTGTCTCCTTCTTAAATGATTGAATGACAGAATGTTAATCCATTCAGGGCTAATGCAAGGTAGAGCTTTCCACAGTCCTATAGAGAAGTACAGTACAAATCAGTGGGATATTAAAGACATTTTAATGTTTTTGGGACATGCATTTCCTAGCCTTTAGCTACTTTCAGAAAGCCCAGAGCTAGCCCGAGTAACTTTTAGTTTCTCACCTTTATAACCCAAGACTTACAATAAGAGCCAGGTTAAGGTCAAGGGTTCACAGTTTACCAAAATCATAGTTCACACTAATGGTCTTAACTATTCTGAAAATAATCAAGCAAAAGTTTTCCTTCTACCTCCTACGGTTATAGCGGATGCATTTTATTATCTGATTGATTCTAGTGGAAACAGTGTGCACTTGCATTTCTGGGGCAGGGAAATGGACTAATGGCTAGCTGGTGGGAAGCTGACCACTGATGACAAGGAAGAGCATGTCTCTTCTTGCAACATCTAAGATGAGTCAAGTGATGCAAATTTGCCATTAAAAATCATGAAAAATGTCTGTACTTAAATCTTTCATCTATCTGCAACAATACACAAAAAAACTGACAAAAGACTTTATCGTCAACACAGATAAAAGTGATATGCTAATTCTAGGCCACAGGGACGCATGTATCAGACTCTGCCTCAAGCTTGGTGGCAGTGCAGTTAACCCAAAGGAGTATGTCAAAAAAACAAAGATTATCATCGATCCAGATTCCCTTTTGACAAATATATGAAAGCAATATCCCAAATACCATATTCTCACTTCACAGTAATATGCAGGAGTTGGCATTTAGCCAGTCCTCCTGAGGGTTTTGTGATGGCCCAAAGAAAGGACAGCTATAAAAAAATACAGGACTGGTAAAAAAAATCAGAAAAAGAAATGTGTTGCCCATGTTTCCTATAATCTCTTTGGCATCCAATATGCACACAATGTTTATTAAATGTAGTATTGGTGTGTATTTTTCAGTTGACTCATCTTTAACATACTTTGCTTTTCACTGACAAAAAAAAGTTATTGTGGCTCCAGGACACACCTAGAAGATCTTTACTGAGATGTAAGTGTGTGAGTGTGTGTGTGTGTGTGTGTGTGTGTGTGTGTGTGTGTGTGTGTGTGTGTGTGTGTGTGTGTGTGTGTG
>NC_048419.1:15468626-15486913 GCF_013103735.1 Etheostoma cragini | reverse complement strand
GTGTGTGTGTATATATATATATATACACACACACACACACACACACACACACACACACGTATAACAAATAACTAACAAAATCATGATGACCATTTAACCATAAGCCTCTGTCATAATGTTAATTATCTGATTTCAGCATGATATAATATACAATCCTTAGATATAATGGCAGCACAATATAATGTGTACTGTTAGTCACTGAACATAACATGAGGTTTTGAGACAAATAAACAATATACACCAATATTTAAATTGTGCTAGACTCAACATGTAGATCAATGTGGTTGCTTTGAATATTTTAAAAGAAAACGTGCAAGTGAAGTTGCATCCGTGATTTATACGTTATCTGTTTAGTTTTGACGCTTGATACATTGAACCAATAGAAAAAAACGTATATGTATTTTTTATTTTTGTGGCTAAAGGTTAAAGGATTATAGTATGTACAATCACATTTAGAACATAATATATGTCTCATTTAAAGTGCAGAAATACATAAAACTACCAAAATGTAAAAATAAATCCCTGTAGATTTGATTTAGTATTTGTAGAATGGCTACGGGCAACAGTAGATAGCGTGACAAATGTCCTAAAAGAAGACTTAAAGAAGTCACCAATTGCGGCTGAGAGGTGAAATGAGGTCTCCCTTCATGTTACACTGCAGTCCACAGGAGGGCAGTGGTGCACTTTGAGTTCATGTTGCACTATTGTAGAAGACCTCCGCCTCCCTGGCTGCAAACTACTACCAGCAGGCTGAACCTACCTGAGTGTACGAGCGCAGCCTACGGGAAAACAAATCCACTGCAAGTATTGCACAGAATAACAATCAAGAGTGGAGTCATGCATAATATTGTAATGAGGGAATTCAGAAAACACTGTGATTTCAAATGAAACCATTCAAATAAAAACTGCAGATGGAGTATAATAGTATCTATAACGAGACAGTCCTGTATTTATTCTCACAGTAAAGCCTGCTGCTGATGTACAGCAGGATCTACTGCAGATGAGCATGGAGGACAGACAGGTTAAGCTTCACAGCCAGAGCCAATAACCCTATTGGGGGGAGGGGGGAATGGCCTGCAGGTTGTGTCCTCAAGTGGAAGATCTGTGCTGCTGTCCTCTGCAGTAACATTATTAGAGACCCTGTCATTCTGCCATGAGATCTGTGAAGTCAGTGCGCACATAAAGGAGGACAGAATAGAGTATGACGAATGTCCTGTCCACTTCGGATCCTCACCGGAGCTGGTGATATGGCCCATTCTCAGTGTGAATGGCCTCAAAAATAAAGCAGATTGATGAAAAATAACATCTTTATGCTAGTTCTTCTATTTGGGTGATAACAAGTTTGATAAAAGCTGTTTTGCTGTATTGTTGACAGATGACCGATGTCATGACGGGTGGGACAAAAGTGACAGGTGAGGCAGCAGAAGTTGGAGACATTTTTTGTAACTGAAAATGTCAGTGTGTGACACCATTATTATTTTTGTTGTGGTTTCCTCATCAGGCTTGTCAGTGTCAGACTAGTGTTTAGGCAAAATACAAGTAAACAGTTTTTGTAGTGCTACTTAGGCCAATCAGAATCAGTGGTATGTGAGATAACCTGTCTGTGACAGACTGAAGCTGATCTGTAGTCCCTTTTTATGAAATCTCAGGAATATCCCTTAAACCATTTGATGTTGCTCTCAGCTCCATTGAGTCACAGTACAGTCTGCTACAAAGCCTCTTATCCTCTCCTTTAGACGATGCTTTCAATGCTCGGACTGAGCAGGCTCATACCTTGCTCATGCAAGCTGATGCGTGAGTTAACCTTATTGACTCATTGACTATTTCTTTTAGCAGCCTTGAAAGAAGCTATTTATTTTTAGCATTTAGTATGATTCTAATTGATTCATACAGGAAGGACTCCTTGTGATATCAGTGGTAAATGTTTGAAAACGGACTTTACTGACTCAATTGTAGTAGGAATGAGGGACCTTTAGGTTTCAGCAGTCTGATTTTGCCAAATCAAGTTTTGAGTGTTTAATTCTCTCTAAATCCATCCATCACAGGTTGGCAAGGAAACTGTCCAAAGACTCTTTAACTTTCAAAACATCCAAACATTTTCACACAAAAACCTAAACTAGAGATACACATGGCCCCCATTCAGATACACCCATCAGCATTGAATTGAGCCAATAAAGGTCAAATAGTTGCAAATAATAATCAATAAAGGACCTCAAATCTCCACAAATTTACAGTAGGAGTTATATGTATTGTTTTGAGAAAAATTGCGCACCTATCCTTTAACTTGACCAGCTTCCCGTGTTTCTTGTAAATGACTGAGTGAAGTTATATGTGCCCCATTCCTACTAGTTGATGAGTTAATTTGTTTTGGTAAATGACAACTGTTGCAACAGAAAAACTACAGAAGTATTGTCAGTAAAATGCAGAAAAATGCCCCTGTTGGAGCAAGATGTAATCTCACATTTCACATTGTTGGATTGATAATACTGGTGCATTATTTTAAAAGCAGCAGTTTACTGTTTATTTGGTCAAGAGGATGCTTATTGTTTTGGAATGTTAGGCCTGTATTTGACTGAACAGCTTCAGACAGGAAAGGGAGAAGGGCAAACACATGCAGCACAGCGCCACAGTTCAGAATCGAACCCACGGCTGCTGCGTAAGGACTAAACCTTTGCACATGGGGAGCATGCTCAACCAGGTAAGCTACCCTAGCGCCCCCACGATAGAGCTTATTTTTAGAAGGCTAAGCCTAATTTGCAAAAAATAGATCAAAGAGTTCTGTAGAGGTGAGCATGGCTTCCAAACATATTATTCTATGGTCATATTACATTTAACATGGGAAATACCACTCTTTACCCTAACACTATCTTTGACTGCACAAGCTGCTCAATTATTTGATGTTACAAATATTACAAGATATAGTAATCACTGCTTATGTTATTAAACGTTCCTCCACTCTTTTCTTAGCACAGATGACAAAAGATGACTCGGATGCTACTAGTGTTGCTGATGTTCTCGGAAAAGGTGTTCCTCTTTTCTACAGAGGCCTGACATTCAGAGAGACGGATGACCCTAAACCTTTGCAGAATTGCATATAAGGGAATTTGGGTTGTATAGAGAATTTCCACCAGCTCGTAACACAAGAAGCTGCAGCAGGATAGGTGCCCAGAGAGAGGGAGAAGGATGGACACGGTGAGCAGTGAAGATGAAGATGAGCGGAGAGGTAGTGTATCAGTGATCTCAGAGAGAAGGTGGAGAAAGACATTTCTGTCCAACTTCTGAATTCTCTGAAATGATTATCAGAACTTCTTAACATGTAAAAAGCATGTAACGTAGGATCATACCTGTGATTTTACATGTTATAGTCAGAAGTACAAACCACAAATATTTGAGTTGACTGTGGATTTCCAAAGCAAAAGCAAAGCAGGATTTCCATGCATTTCTAGAATGGTTTTCTTCTTTCCTCACAAAAGTAGTTTATCATAGCGCTAACTTTAATATGAGTTAACATACGTACGTTTGTACTATTGATGAAATTATCATTTAATGTTGTTTGAATTACGTATTATGTCTCTATCTTAGAATGGTAATTATATTACAGTTACTAACCCAAGAAACTCTGAGTTACTGTGTTACCCGTGTTTTTTGTTTTTTTAGAGGGAGGTTTGTATATATAATGACATGACTGCTAAGTGTAATTTAATAAGTGGCATGTCAGAGCTAGGACAGGTAACGTTGGCTACTAGCCAAGAAGCTAAACAAAGGATGACGGAGAGAGGAAGAATTTCAACAACTGGAACTATTCTCATTATATATAAGGGCTTTGACCAAGTGGGAACATTAATAACATCCAACATGTCACTGTGAGCAGAGCAGTGTCCTTCTCCCCTCTCGCATTGTGCACACACGTAGAGCAAGTTACTATGGTGATAGAAATCTGCATCGCCAGGTCCTTTTCAAAATGTAAGCCTATGTAAAACTCGACCAAAAACAGCCTATGTAAATGTGCAATAGTCTTCGTAACATACAGTTACAGCCTGAATGCAGAATGTTTGAAGTTAGGCAGTTTGGCTGATTGTTGACTCCTCTTCTAAGGTTAACTATTGTTTCAATAAAGTAGAACGAGGAGCTGGCTTGGGGGGGTGGATCGCACAAAATAATATAGTAATATAACATAAGTACAGTAATTAATTACTTTTGATACTAAGGTATAAGTAATGGTTATATTGTTAATTTTTTTAAGGAGTAATAAGTAAAGACTATCATATAACACTTCCTGAGTAACTTGTCAAACACTGCTTGTCAACAGGCTTCAAATGGTAGTAATTAATAGGTAAGGCTTGTGTGTTCAAAGAGAGACGCCACCAACCAGACAGCAGTTTCCTAGAGGTTACCACAGCATCTAAGAGCCCAGCTGGGACCTGGTAGCTAGGCAGAGATGACACCAACTGTATAATAGGTGTGGTCTCTGGCAAGGCAGCTCCCAAAGGGGTTTGTAGTTCCTCTGCCTCCTCTCAGTGTCTCTGTGATCATTTTCTTTTTCAATTTTTTATCATTAAAGATATGGGGGTACTTTTAGAGAGGTGTCACACATAGGCTGTTCTGATTATTAAAGGTCTTTTGCTGCTGTAAAAATGCACAGACCTACTGTTGTGTCGTGATGCACATGCCAATTAGGAAGAGTTAAAAAACACACCCAGGGGAAAAGGCTGCTGTTGACGTTCTACCGCACTGAAGAGAAGCCACGTGTCGATCCCCGAGGGAGGCAGTGAGAAAGAAAATAACAGGCCATGTGATAAAAAGGTAGGGAAGAAGAAAGAAAGTGGGGAGTTCTTATACTCAGGTGTGATGTGGCCCTTTCCTGTCACAGTGATTTATTAGGGACAGAAATATTATAATATTACTGCTGCAAATCAGAGTAATGGAAGCTAGCGGGGACTAAAGAGGTTTTAAGTGCGTGTATGTGCGTCTAAGAAACACTAGTCAGGCAAAGGAGCAACATCTGTATCAGCCAAATCCAGTAAAAAAACTTTATTTAAACAATAAGTGGACACTAAGTAAAACACATACTCCCAATCTGCAACACAACTTCTGTATGCATTTGCAATTTGTGCACGTCCTTGTGCGTTTATATACTCTCACAACTAAAAGGTGGACCAGGATGTTTAATTGCATGTGATGTATTTGTTTAGCTCCTATACTGTAAAAGTGGAAGTTTTCTGAATGAATTTTTGCAGAAATGATTCAACTCTGTGTCCTTTTGTATTTGAACACCAGTCACTTCCTAAGCCAAACCATAGCCTGTAAAAATAGTGAACATAGAATCTGTGACGTCAGCCATTGTTTTGTGGGATGCAAGTTTTGAAGCCTCTAGTGTGGCGATAGGGGCGTTGCTGTCATCATTTTTTTAAACCGGATGTGACAATTTTTGACAAGAAGATGTAGCTGGGGAAAATGATGCAGCCAAGCCAGTGTTGTCTATGGTTGCAATGGCGCTGCGCTAAGCTAAACGCTAAAGGGGGAATGTTGCAGATTTTCAACATTTCTGAAGCGAGACGTGCAGTAGAGATATACCGGCAGGTGAATGCGGACCTCCATGTCCGCATTGTCCGCATTCACCACTGCCGCTTTTCATCTGGATTTACAGATGGCAGTACAGAAAACCTACAAACCTTCTCTTAAGTTACCAGCTAATGCTAGCTATAGCTAGCTAGCTTGGTTGGCATAATGCTGAACAACACATTTGTTTTACCATTAACTATTTACAGTAACTTGTTATTCAAATTAACTTTAATGAAGTGAGAAAGAAGTAAGAGGGTCAAAGTTTAGGACGAAAACATAGACAATGGATATGCATTGCTAAGCTGCTTTTGTGATTGACAGGTCAGCATTTAGCCACGCCCCCAAAGCATGCTCTGCTTATTGTCAATTTGAAAATAAACTGGACAATATTTTACAAAATGAACATTATGCTATATTGAAGAAGACTTGAAAGAAGCGATTGAGGCCATAAACTTATTAAATTAAAAGGTATTTTTTATTAATTCAAAGGTAATAAATCAAGTCAGGAGGCTCATTTTCTCATTGACTTCTATGGAAACAGACGCATTGGCTCACTTTTAGGCCCAGAAGCTTGGTCCATTATTTTTTTTATATTTTTTACCATGTCTGGGTCTGACGTAGAATCAAAATTAAAGATGTATTTGAGTTTCTCAGTTTGAGATAATTGATTTGTATTTATCAGTGAGAGTTGTGACTGTTCTCTGTGGGATTTCACGTTTCAGCAAGTTCACGTTCGTGCTTTACATGCATCAGTAGTCGTGTGTACATGTATCCATTGCTTGTTGTGTTTTTTTTAATTAACCTTATCACTTCGGAACATGCACAGAGAGAATGGGAAGACATCGCAACATTTGCTTCCCCTCTCTCAGGCCCTTATCACATTCATTCATGTGATTCATGCAACAACAGATCTCACCCAACGCCCAAAACAAACGCGTACATATACATACCAACATGTTTCTGTGTACCTTGTTACAAACGCGCTAAAGTAATCGGGCTCGTTGAAACTACAAAGACTATTGCCACTTACGGTTAGTCTAGCCGGTAAAAAAAAAAATCTGTCAGCCTCCTTTTCCCTACGGGTTGCGTTCAACGTGAGTGTGTGTCTAACCAGCCTGGGTGAGTGCTACGCTTATCTTACTTCAGGAGGTGTTTGCGTGGTGTCGCTGACTCAACTCAGACTCAGTTTAGCGTTTGGAAGACAACTGGACCACTGCGGTGTTTAATTAGCTCCGCCCTTTCCAGGCCAATCCTGTACCCTCTTTGTTGTAGCCAGTGTAATTTTTAAAAGATGTCTATACAAACATTTGGAACCGAGAGTTGATCTATATCTCCTCTGTGAAGGCTGTCTCAAAGCTCGTATTGCTTCCCCTAGGACTGAGGAGCGAGCATCGAGGAGGGATCACGAGGAGCAATGGGCGAGGATACACAAGAGCAGCCTTCCCGGAAGGCGTGCAGCTAAAGGAGTTGCTAACTCTGCCCAAACAGCTGACAGATTATTGTAACTCTTCAGAGGAAAGGATATCTCATCCCTCCCATGATTTCCTTGCATCTTTCCCGTGCCTCCTCGGTGGGAGGGACTAATTCTCAAGGAAGGAAGGCAAGCGGAGGAGTCAAGGAGATAATTTAAGGGTTATGAATATAGCAATAAAAATAGCAATAATCCCACACACTTGTTATTGTCCTGGATAAATCAGCACACAACCACTCCCCCCTCATGTCAAGTCAGTTTGACACTGCCTACTTCCTGAAGGACCCCAACTAATATTACATTACAACCTGTAGGCTACAGTTGGTTTGCTTTAGTGTTGTTTGATACATTACTCTCTATTACTCATGAGCTTTAAGTAAGCGAGATTGTTGTGTTTCCAAGATTTTAATTACAGTAACTCTAAATAATATAGATTATATTTCAAAAGGAAATGTTGATATCGGTATACACAGATGGGACTCTATTTCTAATCTCAATAATGAGAATACCAGGGAGCCCTGATAGCTTAGTTGGTAGAGTAGGCTCGCATGTGTAAAGGTTTATGCCTCGACGCAGCAGGCCCTGCTGGCTCTTTGCTGCATGTCATTCCCCTTCTTTCTCTACGTTGTCCACAGCTGTCCTGTCAGTAGAGGTCTAAAATGCCCCAAAATAAAAATCTTTAGAAAAATAATAATAATGATAATACCAAGAACCATGAAATCAATCAATCTTTCACTTTTACATTTTTAGAGTACATAACTCTGTAGCAATCATTTACACTGGCTGCTCTGGGGACCTCCAGTCAGCACCACCTTTTAACCTTCATTTTGAAAACCTCATCTGAAACGTGTACCAGGAAATGTCGGTACACCCGTTTTGCTTCTTTGCAGTTAAGAGAGAAAGTAAATGCCGGTCATGTAAAGAAACAGACGTCTCAAGTTTGACGAAAGGCAAAAATGTTCCCACGGAAGAAAACATCACCTTGGGTGCAGTGTGGCGGCGAGACAAATTGTTTACAACGGGTGAGCCAGCCTGACTCCCACTCAGGTGCGCAGCATACCCATTTAGAGAACCAAACAACATTAACACACTTTCTGTTACAACACACACATGTCAACTAATTCCACTTCGAGTTGAACATTTACAACATTGCCTCCTGTCATCAGTGATGGATAATAGGTGATGATGAATGGGGAATTTTTGAAGCCCCACATCTAATAATAATAGCATGCAAAAGTCAGAAAGCTGAGAGATGTGTAGAGTGATGCACGAGAAACGGAGTGAGATGAAATGAAAGGGGGCAGAGGGGGGATTAGCTACAGCTATTAGCAGCTTCTAAAGTAATCACACTCATTAGTTGCTATCAGATTGGGTTAGATGGTTATAAAACAAAAGAGAGAGAGAGAGCGAGAGAGACAGACAGAGAGAGAGAGAGAGAGAGAGAGAGAGAGACAGTGAGACATGCTTAGAACATATTCTTACCTACTTTTTCTTTACTCATTATTAATACTTCATTAATACATATTTACACAAAGACAGGTGCATCTACTAAAAGTGTTGGAAGAGGTATTCAGAGGAAGTAAAAGTAGACATATCACACTGTACAAATACTTATTTAAGTAAAGGTCCTTGGAAATATAAAAAAGGCATAGTACAATAGAAAATGTACTTGTTTTTAGCCATGTTGCTGGGGTTAGTATTTGAGTGCCACTGGTTTACCCACAACACCACCACTGACACGGTTACCGTACAGATGTTGAAAACTGATGTAATTTAACCAGACAGGCTCTCTGACAAAAGCTGCACCCTCTGCCCTACAGCATTTCAGATGCTACTGCTATTACTTGTTCATTATACCTCAAAAGTCAATTTAATTTCTTATAACCACACCGCCAAAAAGATAGGTCATGAAGACTAAATCCGCCTGCTAATTGACTACTGATTCCCTTTTTAGGTGAGTAAGAAGCTCAGATACATTTCATTCATTTGAAGAGGTAGATTGTCCTTATCGTCTCTGGTGGTGAGAACTTTGGGTGAGAAGAATGATTTTTTAACGAGTCTTGGCTCAAGCAAACAAGAATATTTACTGTATTGTTCACTGGTATGCTCTGTATTGTATTCTGGTTCTGTGAGAGTTCAGAGCTGCTGTTGCAGTAACGATAGGAGTGGCCATGCATTATATGATACAATAGAGATGCTGCTGACTAGGGTTTCCATGAATAATTTTCTCTTTATCCAACAGTGCAGAAAACACACTGAAACAAGTAGAAAGGAAGAAAAGAAAGAAGATACTGGAGGAAATTAGAGATATAGAGGAAAAGATGAGCTCCAGATACAAAAATTAAGCTTCTCTTTTATTTGTTGGTAGGCAACACATTTCATTTTCCACATTGTAACTCACCTGACTTGGCTTCAAGTCACATTGGCTGACCTAGCTATCTTAGTTTGGCTGCTGAGTCTGTGTTGATATTGATGAGCTGCCTGACTTCATGAAAGATGGGAACAGGCCAATGTTGTCAGTGATTATCATTAATTAGTGCAATGACACTATCAGGAGAGGTGGCGAGCAAAAGGCAGTAATGGTGTTTACAAGCACCTTTGCATAGAAGAATGTCATAGATTACAAAGCATCCAAGACCTACTGTATGTACATAATACAGTCGCAGTTTCCAAATTCATATTGAATTCTGATTTTATATCACATGTCCTGTTTTAAGACCAACGGTACAATTTTGAAGTAAATGTTATGCTACTTTCCATTCCACTACATGTATTTGATCTGTACAGTATTACTTATTCTTTGCTTATGAAAACTTGTAACTTAATTTGTGTACCTTGAAATTAACTTGCCTCAAGGATTTCAAACCAGCTGTTGTATCTTTTTGAACTTAGTTAAAAAAAAAAGTTCAAGGCCATTTTCAGGCAGACTGTTGTAAGTCAAAAGTTTAAATTTGTGACAAACAATCCTCCCACAGGCTTTTCCTACACACCTGGTCTGAGTGAACTAGAATTGACTGATTTTATTCTTTTTACGAGAGACAATGCAGTTCACTTTAAGACAGACATAAGAAAAACTACAAGATGACAACGAGCAGAGGGAACAGTAAGGACTCGCTCCTTGCCCAGGAGGGGCTTGTGTAGTTTTGTTGGAGGTTTTTACCACTACTCTCCAACATCTGCTGCTTGTGGTATCTATCTTTACTCACATCGCACTTTGGACAGAGAACACAGCGTTGATTACATTAAATGTGATACAGGTCTGGTGCCGGTGCCAGTGGGTCAATACAACTGACAAAAGACAGGCTAAAGACTGTATTTTTTGCTCACTCAGCACTTTTCTCTATCCCTCAGAGTCTCTATACACCTAATTACACCTGATATGTAGTTCCCAAACCTCTCTCCCCATTGTACTTCTCACTGCCACACTCTCTTACTTTAACTATTTTAGATATTATCCTTTCACTTATTGATTCATCAATTCAATTTTTTTTTTTTCATTTTACTCCTGTTTACAGATTGAGCTTGTTCTCATCAGTGTCTCTGATAGACAAACTTATGGTAAATATTTCACACATGATATTAATGTCTTTCCAATGTTATGGATGTAAGGGAAAAACGAATAATCTGCTCTCAGTAGCCCAGGAAATGTAATAGATCAAGTTAAATGAAATGGCTGTGTCATTTAAAGAAATTCTTGGTTGTTGCCGAGAGTTAGATCAGAAGATTGATATCTCTACAGATAGCGTAGCAGCAATCGTGTCATCTCATTCTTTGCAAGAAAGACACATTTCCAAAAGTGTCAAACTATTCTTTTAAGGACTGAAGAGAACTACTACTTGTACCAAACATTTTTGGTGCACAACCAAAACATTTTCTGCCGTTTTGGAAATACACATTTGTTTTCTTTACAAAAAAAGCCATGGATATACTGTATATTACTGTTTATAAAAAGCAGCAATTCATAGGTTTATTGGGTTTTTCAGCTAATACCTACAAAATAAGATAAGAATTTGCAGTGAAAACAGAGAGGTTATCAGAAGGTTATTTTTTATAACTTGTAACTACTGTATATGCTACAGGCCAAATGTTTGGACACACCTTCTTATTCAATGCGTTTCCTTTATTTTCATGACTATTTACATTGTAGATTATCACTGAAGGCATCAAAACTATAAATGAACACATATGGAATTATGTAATTAACAAAAAAGTGGGAAATAACTGAAAACATGTCTTATATTCTAGTTTCTTTAAAGTAGCCACCGTTTTCTCTGATTACTGCGTTGCACACTCTTGGGATTCTCTTTATGAGTTTCAAGAGGTAGTCACCTGAATTGGTTTCCCAACAGTTTTGAAGAAGTTCCCAGAGATGCTTAGCACATGTTGGACCTTTTGCTTTCACTCTGCGGTCCAGCGCACCCCAAACCATCTTGATTGGGTTCAAGTCCGTTGACTTTGGAGGCGCAGCACTCCATCTCTCCCCCACTCGGTCAAATAGCCCTTACACAGCCTGGAGGTATGTTTGGGGTCATTGTCCTGTTGATAAAATGAATGATGGTCCAGCTAAACGCAAACCGGATGGGATGGCATGTCGCTGCAGGATGCTGTGGTAGCCATGCTGGTTCAGTATGCCTTCAAGCAC
Source organism: Etheostoma cragini (assembly GCF_013103735.1). Lineage (NCBI taxonomy): Eukaryota > Metazoa > Chordata > Actinopteri > Perciformes > Percidae > Etheostoma > Etheostoma cragini. Next base: position 15,475,238 of record NC_048419.1, on the reverse strand, counting down.
ACTTGAAATGAACTCTAGACCTTTGATCTGCTCCTTGTACATGGGATAATGAGGGAATAACACACCTGGCCATGGAACAGCTGACCAGCCAATTGTCCCATTACTTTTGGCCTATATACAAACTGTTGTAATTCCTACACCGTTCACCTGATTTGAATGTAAATATAGTCAAGTTAAAGCTGAAAGTCTGCAGTTAAAGCACATCTTGTTTGTTTCATTTCAAATTCATTGTGGTGGTGTATTGAGCCAAAAAGATTAGAATTGTATATATATATATATGTATATATATATATATATATATATATATATATATATATATTGTATATATATATCCAGTATACAGTATATCCAGTATGTATACACACACAGTTTATAAAAAATCATGCATATTTGTTTTTGAATTATTTATGCAGCCTATTATTGCTAAAATGAATTATCTTAATATGTGGGAAGTTTCACATTTGAAAACGTTAAATGTAAGGTTAAGTTGCGCTTTTTAAAACAATTTGTGAGACAGCACTGCATACTGGAATTATTAAGTACTTGCAGAAGGGGGAGGCTAATTACTGGAGGGAGATGGGAGTTATGTGAATTATAGTTGTTTGCTCTGGTCTGTGATATTTTGCTGTTTATGAGTAGAATAAATGTGTTGAGCAGTGAGGGGCAGAGCGGCCACTTGACAGAGAAGACACTGCACTCTGTGGTGGGTGGTGTACTCGGCTCGCAAATGTTTTCTTGCAGTATGCATACCAGTCAGGTAATTGTGTCGTCCAGAATTTTTTTTTTCAGCTTTCTCTAATGGTGACCCTGTTGCCCTGCATTTTACCAAGTGGTACAGAAAAGCTGGAACAAATGTAGACAACATGTACACATAAAAGATGTAGGGTGGGGATATTAAAAACACAACTTTGGACCATAGATACACATAAGATAAATACTTTAATAAAAGGAGGCTTTAATACATTTTCAATATTCAAATGATAAGAATGGGAATCTTAAGTCCCATGAAGAGACCAAAGCAAACAATGAATCTATCCCGGCAAACAAGTATTGTCTGTGTAGCCAAGCCTAATAAAGCTTTTTTTCTCTGTGCCATTCAAAAACTACTAAAAACACATCAATTAGTTGCACTATGGCACTGGGAGACATGCTCCTTAATTTTAATAAACATGGGTACTGTTGTTTTTTGAGACTGTTCTAAACACTGACCTGCTGCTGGAAAAAACTAATGAGTGTACTGAATGTGTACTTATTAACAGCTGATAATAGTCTCTAACAAATTTAGAGTTATTCCTATTTAAGTGACATGTGCAAAAAAACTACAGTTCCAAACTGCGTTAGAAAATTACTGACACTTTTTTAAATTTTTGTTTTTAAATATAACTATGTATTTATGGGTAATACTTTATTTTGATAGTCCATCTAATGACACTCTACAAGTTGTCAGTAGCTATGAAATAACATGTCAACAGTGTATCAATTGACACAACACTGTTTCAACAGACAAGTATCATGCATTCAACTAACTGCCAGTAGACTTTGAGGTGCATTTCATATGTTTAACTACAGAGTTTACAAAAAGTGTTAACTGTCAATATGTTATTTGCAACAGGTTATTAACCAATATGCAAGTCCAATATTTTCTCTATTTTCACTGTTTTTGGTCTCTACCAACTCTTCAGGGAAATATCCAGCTCTTTAGCTGTGAAATGCTCCACTATGTTTACCAGGTAATCGCTAACTTTGTCTGTGCTTTGTTTGTGCTGAGCAGGTAGTGTACAATGGGTTTTTAGAACTTTTTCTCTGATAAAATGATGAGAGCGGTGAGAGTGAATCAAAACAGTAACACTTTTGGCCAGACAGCTAAACAATGAGCTGAAACTCATTATAAAGCTCTGTAAAGTCGATCGGAGCTGCAGATCAACATGATAAATCTGTGTAGGTTCATCACTACGCCCAACCGTTTTCCCATTGCACGCTGTCATTTGTTGCATTGTCATTATAAAAATACTGATTACACACACTTTAAGAAACTACTCCATGTTACTAAAAAAATAATAATTAAAGTGTATAGTTCTTTTAGATTTTGGTTTACAATGTGTATGCCCCCATGTGACTTCTACAGCCACTTAAATCACTTGTGCATGTTTCAGTGTGTTAGCAGAAGCATGTTTGTCTGAATGTGCACATTTCAAGGTGAAGGCTAACAGGCTCTCCCACAGGGACCAACAAACGCTTTGAAGCTCCACGGTAAACATACCACTTTTTCTTTCTCTCTTCCTCTTACCCTCTCTCTCTCCTTGTATCTCATTTCCCCAAACCCTGTAAAACAAGATGGACAGTGATAAATTCCAGCAGGGAGAGACAGATAAACGATAGGACAAGTGAAATATATGGATTGGCTAGATAAAAAAACTCCTTCATTGGGGTGAGTCTCGAAGGAATAAATGCAATGTGTGGGCAGGCACTGCTAGCGGTTTACAATCTAGCCTCTAGTAACTGCTTTATATTATCTATTGAACATTTCCATCTGCAGCTGAGGAATTGTTCCCGCTTGAAATGAAGTCCAACTGAGCTGTTGATGGACCACAGAGGACAAAGTTGCATTCTAAGCTTTGCGGGTTGTCTTTTAACATTGTCAGACCAACCTTTCTTTTCAAATAATAAAAAATGCTGTTTCCGTTTCCCCTTGCTTGCCTCACAAAGTGACTCACTGCCTCTTTGTAGTTTGCAGAATTACCAGTTTTATAATGTAGCTGTAATTGTGGTTTTCACGGTCAGCAATATGAAAGAAGGTTTGAAGTGAGAGCAGCTAGAGTAACTGAAGAGTAATAGAAGAACACGCTTTAGGAGAATGAAACTACAAATTTGCTGTGGTTAACAACATGGTGGTCGATAAGTCTCATCATGTTACCCTTCAGAAGCAAAAAGGGGAGATGGGAGATGGGCTGCTTAAGGTGGAGTGTTGGGTTATGTGAGTGTGTGTGTGTGTGTGTGTGTGTGTGTATAAGATGTACGAATGTATGAAGAGGGAAAGCAGAGTAGGGAGTGGACCTTTCAGCTGAAAAGGTCATCCAAATAGCTCAAATTTTCGGGCTAATCAGAGAGGGACGAGGTGGACACTAATCGGCTGGTCAGAAGCTTGGGAAAGGTCAGTGAAAGGTTATAGAGATCACAGCGGCCCGGCACAGATCACCTGTCCATCATTTCTGCGAATGACCTATCCTTGCAAGGTGAGCAAGAGAGCGAGACAGAGACGAGTTATTAATGTCTTGCGTTGCATACATTTTGCTTAGGTGAGACCAACACAACATTTATTTTAAATAGGCACGGTTCACCTGGTCAAGAAAGAAATTAGCCTCACAAGAGCAGATAACAAGAAGGAGAGCAAGTAATTTATAGCAGCGATGCAGAGAGCCTGGAATGATGGATGGGAGGGCAAAAGAAAAAAAATGGTTTGTAATCAAACAAATCCAGAACACAGTCTAAAGTCAAATAAAATGCTGGGAAAACTGAGCACAACATAATTACATAAAATCTAAAACAAAGAATATGTATATATATATATATATATATATATATATATATATATATATATATATAGATAGATAACAAATTGCCTATTTTTAGATTCCAATAGATTAAAGGAAACCTATTATGAGACAGACAAATTAAGATAATTGTTGATATTGATTGAAATCTGAAACAAGATCCCTAATGGTCTCTTTTACCTCTATAATACAGTACTTTATCAATACAAGCTATAGTTCATAAGGTAAATGCCACATTTCTCTCACAGAAATAATAAATATATCGGGATGTGTAACAGAATCAGATTTGTCACCGTATTTACTAAAGATTGTAATTGTTTTAGCTACTTACCAGTTTTAATCAGGAAATACAATCCCCAAACAATGGTTACCTGCCAGAGTTACCAGTAAGTAGAAAAGACTAAACAACATTTGGCAGATGAGAGACTGGATGGACAGATGGTGGCTGACAGGTGTTTACATCAAAACCAGGAAGAGGACCGTATTTGGATGAAGAATGTCAGACAGAGACATGACACTTGGTGTGAAGTAAATTTATTCACTCAATAATGTTGCATAACTGCAGATCTCATATTGATTGAAAATAGCTGTTGACAAGAAGTGTGGATGTTATGAATAAATGGATGAGATTATTTGTTTGTTTTTATATAAGAAGCACTTTTTTGACATTCAACTGTCAGGTACTAATGCGTGGAAGATCCCCTCCAGACATGTTTTAAGACATTAAATGCTTTGAATAACAATTAGTATCTGATATTCTTAAAAGCATGTTTACTCATTCATCATCACTGAACAATCCAGACTCTAATGAATATGCAAATATTGTTAATTTCAAAGGTTTAACTACTGGACTAAAAATTTCTCCTACTTTACTGAAAAGTATGGTCTAAGCGTATGTGCACTGAAAGTTTCAAATTCCCACATCACACATAAGTTACATGTTGAACAAGAAAGGATGGGCTTTAAAACTATAGTTGTAATGTTACAACATCATGCTCGTACATGTTAAACTGAGATCTAAGAAGAGCACAGAGAAACTTTTCCCTTTCAGCAGATGAACCTGGAAACAGCTTAGAGTCAAACTAGGCATCCTTCTGCACAGGGAAGCTCAAACATCCATGTGAAGATGGGGAGCGGGCTACTTGGGTCCGGTAAGCTCTTTTCTTTCTAACTCCACACTTCTGGAATTCTTTCATTTCCAATTGCTTCAATTACATCACTAGAAGCAATTTATCAGACTTCACGCAGCTCTCTCTGGAGCCCCAAAAGGCTTTATACAACCTTTTTTCACCTCCTAGTACTCCCCAATACTTTTTTCAGTGTAAAGTAAAATGCTTTAAAGATTAATTATAACATATCATTCTTTCTAGTATATTCATGTTTAATTTCAAAAATGTAATCATCCTAGATTTACTATGCATCTCTAACCCAGACTACATTTTTTATGTTCCAATCCCTATATGTATCCTACACCTAATCTAAAACATCTATTGACATCAACTTTTCACAAAATTAAGAGTATTGCCTATAGATAGACAATTAGCACATTTTTTAACGGCATGTTACAATACATAAATACTAAGTATCAATACTGTTGAAGAATGAATGTCAAATATAATATATATTACGTTAATCAAGTAAATCTTCAAATCAGTCATCATCTTAATATCATGAAAACATGCAGATTTCTTCTAATAGGGCACAAAAAGAACATTACTTTCTAATATAAAACTGATGTAATAAACCAAGTATCCAGTACCCATACAAATCACTTCTCCTTCCCAATTTGCTCGATGAGCTGCTGAACTTACACAACAGATTGTCTTTTTATGGCCCTATAATGCTGAAAATGATTCCAGAGAAGTATTATAATTATAGAGAAACACACAACATATTTTATGAAGCCATGTTACACTTCTTTGTTTCACTTTAGCATAATCAAAATAAATGTGTCATAATTTTTGCCTTACACACTGCAGGACCCGTCTTTATACAATAATCTTCACACATTATTCAGAGGCTTTGACCTGCTATTTACAATCATTTTAAATCTAAAATGTTCAAAGAAACAACACATCATGGGAACCATAAAATAAACAGAGCTGTAGGCTTAATGATGTTAGAGAATTGACTAGAGCACTGGAGAATTGACTGCAACGCTGAACACAAATTATATATATTTATCTTCTTGTACACTAATAAATACTTGCTTGTGTGTCATTTCAACTCAAAATATTAAAATCTGAGGGTCTCTTGACACGGACTAAAATTAATTTCCCCAAGATTTTATGATTGTTTCATTAAACACAATCCATTAATTCTGCAGCAAGCTTAAATAGAAAAAAACAATACAAATCACTATTATGCTGCAGCAAACTTGCTATTATTTACTTTCTGTAACAATTATTTTTTGGTGATTGAAGAGTTGTTTGTCCATTTATGGCTGACTTAGCTCTAGGGCAGCTACTCTATGTAAAAGTTGAATTAATTATGATAGCATGGACTGACACAAGCATTGCACTAGACAATATATATATATCTATATATATCTACATATCTATATATATATATATATGTCTATATCTATATATATGTCTATATCTCTATATATATATCTATATATATCATATAGGGAGTACATGGAAACTTTGTGTTCGGTATGACCATATCACTCTAAAGGAAGTCTGTTTTATTGATTAAATATGTAACACATACTTCTAACTGTAGCAATAAAGTCCACTTTCCAGACACACAAAAAAAGGGAATTCCAAAACAACTTAAGGTCTGAGAAAGACGGTAAGGGGAAAGGAAAATAGAAATGGGACGGAAAGATAAGATAAAGCCAATTTAAAAAATAGTTAACAAAAGCAAGAAAGTCAGGCAAAGAGGGAATGGGAAAGGTAACAAACAAGAATGCAAAGCTTTGACACATCTTCAATTTGGGGGAAGGAACGCGTTGTGATATCCTTCCTTAGTGTCAATTAAGCACCAACACACTGTTACCAATTCAGATCTGATCAGATGTTTCCTGATTTTTCTGAAAACTGTGGGAAAATGTTTG
>NC_048419.1:15461705-15468526 GCF_013103735.1 Etheostoma cragini | reverse complement strand
GGTGAGTCTGATGAAAAGTGCTGTGTCTGCCCGGTTCAGCTGTAAGATTTTCTCGCATTGTACAGCGCTGTGAAGGAATATTTTCCAAGATTACGTTATGTTCTGCCAGCTCAAAGCAATAGCAGGAAAAGAGTCAAAGGTTGTAACCCCCCAAGAGCGTGATCCCACTTATAGGCAGGCTATTTGTCTACCACTTGTTGTTTGTAGCTGGTTGTGCTTTTCATGTGTATGATTCTGAAACGTTCTTGAAATTCGGGAATTGCCTCTGGTTTATTCAAAGTCAAATACAGTCCAAAGTGGTGCAATTTTGAACATTTTTGTGGGTCTGAGGTGTATGTCACATTTTTGCTGCCAAAGTTCCACTGCTTTTTGGTCCTCAGTGTGACCAAATGGTAAACAAGCACGTCTGTCTTGAAATAAATAATCAAAATATTGAAAGAGTAAACGCCACTAAATTCCTTGGAGTCTACATTGATGAATGTTTAGATTTCAAATGCCACATTGATCACCTAACCAAAAAACTAAATATGTTGGACAATTTGACATTTTCTTCCACACTCAACACTCTCTCCACACTCTCTTACCTTATATAAATCTTTGTTTAAACCCTATTTAAACTATTGTAATACTATATGGTGTAACACTTTTCCTAGCCACTTGACTAGCCATTTAGGCCTGGCAAACCCGGTTCCTGTTAAGGATTCAGGTTATTTTGAGTCACTCACTAAACTGAACGGGGTTGTGCGAGTCACTTGAGTCAGTAATGCTAGAGGCGAGCCAAGGTGAGCTTGCAATGTTATAGACCGTCTGCACTACATATATACACCAAACCTACAGTAAGTGTAGCTAGGCTATGTGCGGAAAATTGTTTGTTATTTCAGAAGGGAAAAAATGGCGTTTGTTGTTTGCTTTACTCTGAGCTCGAGCAGAGACTTCGCTCATCTGAATCAAATCCACTCATGACAATGTAGTCTGGCTGATTCGCGGGATTCTCTGACTTGTGCGAGCATCGATAACTCACGATTCACCGAGGGCTCACGAGTCATCGAGGGCTCGTGAGTTGTCTGTGAGGTGAGTCGAGCCCGAGCCGTGAGCCGTGAGCCGCAAGCCATGAGCGGCGAGCTTACAATGTTTTGGACTTTCTACTTGAAGTATACACCAAACCTGCAGTAGGCCTAGCTAGGCTATGTGCAGAACATTGTATGTTATTTCAGAAGTGAAAGAATGGCTTTTGTTTTGTTGATTTCTTTTAGTCTGAGCTCGAGAAGAGACTTCACTCGCTCGTCTGAATCAGATCCACTCATAACTAGATTCGTTGGATTCACTGTCTCTGCAGTCACCGAGGACTTGCGAGTCATCGAGGGCTCGTGAGTTCTCGAGTGACTCCCATGGTCTCAGAGTGGTCTAATGAGTCAACATAATTGAAAACCCCTGTGTTGGTGTGCAGCCTTTAACAAAGCTCGCAAAGTTCATTTAAAACATGTGAGGACATCTCCTTTCAAAAAGAACATTTTTTTTAACAATTATTTGTACAGTTAGCTACAGTTCATACATTTAAGCATATAGTTTTGCTCTGTGTAAAGGTCTATATTCAAGTTCTCTTTGGTCCTTAGTTCATGGTATTGGTGAGCAGACGCGCCATCCATAATTTTTGATCCAGTACTTTGTAGCCATTAGTGTTTCTACATGGGAAGCATAGGCTTTGGGTTATTTTTAAATGCATCTACATATCCGCAGATATCTAACAAAAGCTAATTAGCATTAAACAAAAAGTACAGCTGTGTTGGAAGGGAATATTAATAGTTTTTCAAATATTTTGACAATCAATATTTAGACAATCAATATTTTGACAAGTTCAAAATTTAACCTGATGGTGGCACCAGATGAATAGTTAAGGGAACAAAAAGTTATAACAATTCATCTAGAGTTGGATATGAAGGTATTTTCAAACTTTTACAGCAGTAGATTTGGTATTTGTTGAGATACTTTACTCAAAGGTACAGAGAAACCTTATAGGTGACACTAGTAGAAAGGTCAAAGTCAAAAGCTTCTTCCATGGCTATCCATCTAATAGTTGAGATATTTCCTTTTAGACCTAAAAACCTAAAAACCTAAAAACTGAGAGACAATTGAGCTACAGCAGGCAACTAAATAATCCAGTGCCCGAAGTAAACATTTGGCTGGTGAACATAATGGAGAATGTAACAGCTAAAATGCCAGATATTTTTCTCTGAAATTAATACCAAGGGGAAACCTAAAAAATGAAGCCAACGCAGAAGTGCCCAAAACTGCAGTTCAATTCATCGTGTAGCCACACCTATGGGTGACGTCTCAGAGACAGTGTCCATATTTGAAAGTCTATGGTGGAGCCCAACACGGTGCTAAAAGAAAATTGAATACAGGACTGAACAGTCCTAATCAGGTAGACAGACAACTAACACTAAGCTACGAATCTTGCATTAACCTTCTTTTAAATTATACATTCTATTAAAGCTTTTTTTGTATGTGTCTTTGACCAAATATGACAGAGTTTTGGCATTGTAGAGACAGATGCTATCTTACAATACATCACAGTTGGTAAGCACCAGTGAGATGTTTCAAAATTGTTCTTGCTTTTTTGCTCTTGTCAGCATACATTCTGAGGAAAGTCAATCTAAATATGAAGTGGGCAAGAAGAATTAATGGGCGGTTTAAAAGAAGTGGAATATCAGGATTAATGACGACAAGCAGTCAATTGATGAGGAAATTGACATAAACCAATCAATCCACCTCGACATACATCCCCTCTCAATATAAATTACATGTGCACCACTAGCCCCGCACAGGAACAACACACAATCCTGCAGATGCACACCAGTCACATCACACACTAATACGTTTCATTTACATGGTTACTTAAATTCCCATTTTGTTTTCTACAGTTAGTCACTTTAAAAAAAAAAATGTGTGTATGGTTTGTATCTAATGTGCATTAAAAATATTAATGATAAAATAAGAACAATTTTGAAATCTGAAGAAACAAAGAAAGAGAAAAACTAACTGGTAGAGGTGAAAACAGAGTAAACAGAGGCAAAGAATAGATTCTGGATTATAAAACTTTTTTAAACAATTTTAAACACAATAAAACCACTCAACAACAGAGACAAACACAATGTGAGCGAGAGCGACCAGACAGCGGGCATGAAGACTGGACAATGCACAAAGACAAACCTGGCAGCAGAAACAAGACAGGATGCGTCAGTTCTGCCCTCAAAATGAGATGGCAGCAAAACAGTTTCTGCTCGTAGCAAATATGATACAGAAAGGGACCAAATTCTTGATGAAAATACAATTTTAATTTAAAAAGAACAGGGCCTCCTCTGGCCAAATTAAAAATGCAATGCCTTGTGGAAGAGAAAACCTCCCCGGAGACAGCTAAATATATCAGCACATGCCACAACCAAGAGAAACCCCATTTTGAGAAACCCATTAAAAACTGTAATTACTCAACATAGCTTTCATGTCTCCTTGCATGATGGTAATGATTTTGTTAAAATGTTCCTCCATAGATTCACACAAACACACAATCAGGAACTATCAACATCACTCAAATTACAGTTAATAATTGCCTAGGCAGTTTCCTAGTAAAGTCCGATACATTTCAAAACAGGAGACGAAAACTTGAGAAAAGTTTGAAAGATACTATAGATTGAGAAAGAAATCTCCCAATTAATTTAAGTTGCTGTTTGACACTGAACAGACAACACAGAGGGGCAGCGACAATATCATCTGAGCACCAAGAGAAACCAGAAACTGAGAAAGACACATCTGAGTGACTACCACCGGGCCATTCAGACTGGTGGACGCAGACAAACCTGGCAACCCAGAGAAAACACATGTGTCAGTTCTGTCAACAAAAGAAGTAAAGTCAAAGAAACACTTACTGCTTCACTGCAGTCTGTATAAAACATAATAACCAAGTTCTTTACCAAAATAAAAATGATGGTAAAAACAAGATTTTGACAAACTCTCGGGCAAAACCAAATGTGTATTTATTTAGGGGAAAATGACCATAGAAACGGCCTGAGAGAATAATAAAGTAAAAGTATAGAATAAAAGTTGTATAGTAAAAAGTAAAATATATCATAGTACATGTGTAGTCTATTATCTTTTCTCATTTGTTCCTTTAATTGGGTTTTACCATCTTGTAATGTGCAAGCCATTTATTGTCTTTTCCCCTAAGTGTCTAATTCTAAATCATCATACTTGCTAACATGCTTTGGCAATACTGTAACCTACTTCATTTGATTGTGCCAATAACGCAATTTTGAATGTGAGACAGAGAGTGAAGGCAAATAAAGTGAAAGCAAGAAGACAAAGAAGAAGGGAAAATCAGTAACTGAATTGTGTTTTAGGGTAATATTGTGTATACAACATTCAAGCCCATAAAGCTCGCCGAATTGTTGAAATTAAATTAAATTGGAACGGTAGACACTTGGAGATAAGTGGATGAGAGGATTCAATAAACGATAACAAGTAGGCTGTTAACATGAGAGCTCTAGCTGCTTCATCAACATATATGCTTCTTGCCTGCCATGCCAATAAAAAATAGCAAAGAGAGAGAGAAAGAGCGAGAGAGCGAGAGAGAGAGAGAGAGAGAGAGAGAGCTTCCATCAGTCAGATCCCGCTGTGGGAGGGGGGTTGAAGCCGCTGCCTCGGAGCTCTGTGGTAACGGAGACAGTAGACGGCACTGACGATCCCCACGCAGCGCAGTTTACTCCACCTGACTCGCAACCTGACAGTAGGAAGACCATGAAGACGTAAAGGAACTTCCCTCTGGTTTTTGGGGCGGTTTTCAATCTGCTCTTGACAGCACATTTCTCTTAAATTCGGGCATCAAATAAATTATTAATGCATGTTAATGATTTATAAACACCAGATGGCGGTGAGTTAAAATTTCTCTAAAACACATTTCTCCTGGGACGGAACGAGGTGTTCTTCGCCTATTTCATACCAAGTGGGACTAGAAAACTTCGTGTCTACCGGTGGCGGACCTTCTTTCGTCTTTAATTTGATCAAACATCGTCCGATCCCCTTCTCCTCCACCACCTCCTCCTCCAACCGTCTTCACTTGATGAAACAACAGCCACCTCGGAGACAAGACAGCCTGCCTTCCAGCGGCCAAAGGGAATCAAAATAACACTTTAGCAACCAGCAGCACAGGATTGGACCCCCACAAGGATGCTACTCCAGCACAGACACCACTAGACGCTCCAAACAGCCGCTGCCAATATGTTTAGGCGAGGTAAGAGAAAGAGGGATTCACTTGTTTTTTATTGCGGAAGGTGTGGAGCACGCGCGCGCACGTGTGTGTGCGTGTGCGTGTGTGTGTGTGTGTGTGTGTGTGTGTTTACGCGTGTTTATGTTTGTTTTTTTAAGTTGGTAAAAATTCTTGGGAGCGTTTTTTTATGTTTTAAATTCTGGCTAAATGGAGTCGCAGAGAAGCTGCCTATATAAGCATTTTACCAATTGTATTTTATTCAAGCTGGCGGCCGGGAATGGAGAGGGAATTAAATATTTATCCACTTCATGTAAAAAATATTCTTAAAATAGCGAACCACTGCCGCACTGCAGTTTGTAGGACCTGCCTGCACGAGGATGGCTAGTGATGTTGCTGCGCGCGCCAGTGTGCCTGACTGAGAAATAAAAAGAGAGAGCGCAAGAATGAGATTGTTAGGAAGAGTTCCCAGTTGTTTTATTTGTTAAAGTTTCACCTGTTTGGAAACTTTGCGTGCGCTCACCTATGGCATGACTGTGCGCGCTTGTGTGCGCGTGTGTGGTTACATTGGCGTGACAGAATGTGGCGCGCAGCCATACAAACAATAGAATAGGCTATAGTTTGACTTCTGTGCCCTGAAGGGAGAGGGTGGCTCTCCCGATGGACGACAATGGAATAACAGCACGCGCCCAACACCTTGCTGTGTACTATCACACTGACACGCGGCTGTTTTGTGGTGAAAAAAGGTGTTCGGTTTACCACGATGACCTTGCCTGTGGGTGTGTAGCTATGTGTTGACAGGGAGGCTCCAATCCCACTGTCAGCCTTCTTTTCTGCATGCATGTGAATGTGACAAAGAGGAAGTCTAACATTACTAAGTATGAAATAACATAAAAGCCCACACCCACACAGCCACACACACACACACGCACACACACACACACACACACACACACACACAGTTTAAAGAGAATTGTTTATGGAGTGGTGACTCCAAAAAAATAATTTTGACACTAATCCATATGTCAATATCATCCACCAAGGCTATCATAGTAGAAAGTACACACACACACACACACACACACACACACACACACACAGTTTAAAGAGAAGTATTTGTGGAGTGGTGACTCATCTGCCAATCCCCCCCGAAAAAATTAATAAATAAAAATTTTAGATTGTTAGGCTTCTGCTTTGTGATGAGTGTAGTACACCGCTGACCACTGAAATCATAATAGAAACACATTCTTTAATAGAGATGCTGGAAGTGTGTCATTTGTCATATTAATACAGCCCAACTCAGAGAAGTGAAACAACACACACACATACTGTATATGCACATCATTATCTATTAGCTCATTTGGTTGGCCAAAGTCAGGGCACAAGCTGGACGAGCTCCTCATTAGGATGGGACCTAATGGGCTTGACAGAGGGCTGATTAGTGCTGTCATTGTATGTGTGTATTTACTGCATGATAGGGCAAAAGAAAGACAGATAGAGCTTGCTGGCTAGAGGCAGACAAGCTTTAATTTTAATCTTCCTGTAATTTCAGATGGATAGCACC